>NC_139218.1:387701458-387868028 GCF_055691185.1 Crinia signifera
GCCACACTGGACCCTCACCCACTGGCAGAAGCTGCACAGTATCTCCCACCCTCCTCTTTAGTCCCCCTTATGTCCATACACCCCTATCACTACCCAGCCTCCTGTTTTCCTGTGTCGTGACCTCCGCCAGTGGGGAGCCGCTGACTCAAAAACACCCTACTATACTATTGCACACACACACACACCTAAACAACATGCCCACACAGCCCCCCCCCCCCACACACCCACAAATGTCACTGTACCATCCACACTATCAATGTACATCTTACTCTGTAACCGCTTTTTAATTAAACAAAACAATACACACCCCCTTCCACATCATATGCTCTGTATTTAACACATTTCACCTATAACTCAAGTTGCAATACAGGCCATCTTTCATACAATTCTAACCATCTTTCTCATATACAAATGTTCACAAATTAAGGGGGCGCAGCCCCTTACGATGGTGTGAAGAGCGCCCGTAGGGCGCGATGAATCACCTAGTATATATATATATATATATATATATGTGTGTGTGTATATATATATATATATATATATATATGTGTGTGTGTGTATATATATATATATATATATATATATATATATATATATATATATACACATACACAGTGCAGTTTGATGGCATGTGCGGCGTGACAGTCGTGACAGATTTGAGATCTCCCGTGCTGAATCTCCCAATTTGAATCTCTGACACAAATCTCTCTGTATGTGGCTCATTGTCTGAAATGAGCCACAAGAGTGAAATCTCTTGTGCTGAATCTCCCGTTATGTATCTCTGGCATAAGGAACTTGCCGACTCTTGTTGTCCCCTCCCCTGGAGAACTCCAGAGAGGAGACGGTGCTGTGCACTTCAGGGGGCGGGGCTGGGGTCTCCCGTCATTAGACTCCACCCCAGCGTGATGCTGCAATTCACGGGTAGGAATGGGGTTAATATGACTTGATTTGTGTCCTTTGCCCCAATGATAATCCCATGATTATATCCATGATGTCCCATGATAATATCCCCATTGTGCCCCCTTCACTAGGAAGATTCCAGAAGAATTGTGTCTAGCACAACTTTTGGGAAATCTGCGTGTCTACCTAACCTGCCACACCCGAGGACCTCCATTTCTTGTACGAGACTTTCCTATAACCTTCAAAACTTCAACATTTCCCTGAAAACTCACCCATTGGCCGCTTATCCAATTCTAGAACCACTCCGCTAACCTACAGAAGCTACACAATCACCTCCTCTGCACAGTTCAAACAATATATACATGTGTTCTTTCCGTACGCAAAGAAATAAACCGTTCCGAACCGAAATTGCTATGACAGGATCATACATTCTACCAAGCACTTTCTAATATGGCTCTAAAGCTCCTGTATCACATGACAATTTCCTTATCGGGTGTAAGCTTACGAGCAGGGCCCTCCGACCTCTCACTGTTATTACCCAGCCTTGATCTAGAACCCTGGTGTAGGTGTATGAAGCGGTGGTAAGGGAGTAGAAGTGAGCCAGAGGAGGCGTGGCCAACGGCGACCAATCAGCACTGAAGTAACATCTATAATTTGCATAATGTAAAAATATACAGAGCAGCTGATTGGTTGCCCATGGGCCACTTCTCGTCTGGCTCACTTCTCCATTATGACTACTCCCAGCTGTGCTATATAAATATAGGTTAATAACAGTGACCATCCCAGAGATAATGCGAGACATGTATTCTGCTTTCCAGGAAATTCCACTTTATAAAGCATCTGTACAATAAATACCATGCGATATGGTGTTTTGATGGTCTCCCTGCCAACTGGGCACCCCACCCAGGGCTACTTCCTTCTGTTTATTGCCTCTTTCATCCTGGCCGCCAACTTCACCTTCATCTTATTTCCAAATATTAATTTTAGAAGTATTTAGGTCAAACGTTAATGTTCCAAATCTCTTTTCTAATCGCAATCCATCACCCGGGTCCCTGCCAAGGGCTCTATGAGGGCTATAAAGCCAAAGGCGTGATCACTTCTGTCCGGTTGGAAGTGAAAGGAAATGGCTATGGGGCCTGGACTTCCAAGGGATCCTTATCATCTGTGTTCTTGTGTTGTAGACAATATAAGGGGTTCCGATGAGGGGCCTGATTCAGATCTGATCGCAGGGCTGCTTTTATGGCAAATAGACAAAACCATGCTGCATTGTAGGTGGGGCAGATGCAACGTGTGCAGAGAGAGTTAGATTTGGGAGGGGTGTGTTCAAAATGAAATCGAAATTGCAGTGTAACAATAAAGCAAATCTAATTCTTTCTGCACCTGTTACATCTACCCCACCTGCAGTGCAACACGGGTTTGTCCATTTGCTAAAAAAAAAGCAGCCGTGCGATCAGGCCCAAGGTCACATGATTGGCAATATTTTCATTGTATAGGGTCTGCGTCACTATTTGGGGAAAGACTTATGCGCTAATGCCACTATTTAACGAAGGTATAAAATCGCCCAATCAATCGATTGCAACTGAAAACGGGACCACATCAAGGGCCCGCGATTTGAAATTCAATAATCAGCTATTCGGTCCAATACTACAAACAATACAATAATCACTATCACTATGGTTATCCACCAAGGCCATACGTACAACAGATGGCATGCCCAGACCAACAGCATGGGATTACTATTGGGCCATACACACGGGGCGATTACAGCCCCATCGCTAAGCGGTCTGTCTAAATCGCTTGGAAATTAAGCATAGCTCGCTCCGTGTGTATGGCCCCGGTGAAGTTGATGCACGGTCCCGCGTGTCGCTATGGCCTGACTAGATCTATACTGCATCCAGTATAAATCTAGTCATCGCCCTTGTTCTCTCAATTGAGAACACTGAACGTGACCGATTGCTCACAGAACACTGGTGCATCACTCTGTGCTGAGCGATCTGTGCTGAACTAGATCACTCAGCACGCTGCTCCCGTCTCCCCATGTGTACGGGACATAAGTGATATCTGAAGTTAATAAAGTCTCTTTCCCTTCCCAACGCACTCCCGCTGCCCAACGCACTCCCGCTGCCCAACGCACTCCCGCTGCACCCTCTGATAATATCAGCAATAAACTTGCTGGAAACAGAGCAGATAATCATGAAAGTTCTAAAAGGAAATACAATTAGCATAAACCCGCTTCTATGTTTCCTTCTGTGTCTGATTGACCCGTAGACGAGGGCCTAATTGGCCTGGGTGGCAAAGGCAGGGTTCCTGCTGTCGCCAGAGGACTGATGAGTTTCTCCAGAGAATAATAAGGTTCTGACTTCGAATCCCGCTGCTGTTCTGCTTTCCAGATATCGCTTCCCGCGCTTCCTGCACTAATTAAGCCGTCAGTGTAGTGCAATATCTACGCCCAGTCTGAAGTGGAAACGTCCTACCAAGTGTTCCTGTCGTGTCGTATAATAACTTGCTTGAGCTAAAAGACATCTGTGGATGACTTTAACTACTTAACCCCTCCGGTTCTGAGAGTGTAACGAATAGTGGGACTTATGCACTGTGCGCTTTTGCTTGCACTTCAATCCCGATTCGATTGGGTGTTGTCACAGATGATATGATGAGTTCACGGTACCCCCGGATCACCAATGCTGCGGCAGGGCCAGTGTACTGTATATCCTCAGAGCATCGTACACTTGAGAACATGTGCACGCAGCATGTACCGGTCATACAGATTGGCATAGCACAAAGGACTGTGTGCAGATGGGTACGTGCCTAAGGGACAGATGTGAGACGCTGGGTCCTGATTGTGAAAGCTTACAATATGGAGGAGCAGGACAGACCGAGGCCGGAGGAGTTGGGGGAACAGGGGGAGATGGGATCATTGGTAGGAGAGGCATCAGGTTGGGGTGAGGTAGGCACTAGAGAATATTTTGAGGGGCCGCATAAAGGGGTTCCACCTCCACCACAGCCCTGGACAGTAATTGCAACAGAAAAACCTGTCCCAGCATCTTCCCTTCTGGCACAGCGCATGAGACGCCATGCCGTCACCATCACTGAAGTGCCGATAATGGAGCTGTGGGTGCACGCCCCAGAAATGCGCACAGCACCACCATCAGTCCCCATGGGAACGTATTCTGGTTGCAAAGGCCCTTTGTGTATAAAGATCACTACTACTGTGGATATTATGTGTATAAGGGTGCTACTGTGGGCATAATGCATATAAGCAGCATTACTGTGGGCATTATGCATATAAGCAGCATTACTGTGGGCATTATGCATATAAGCAGCATTACTGTGGGCATTATGCATATAAGCAGCATTACTGTGGGCATTATGCATATAAGCAGCATAACTGTGGGCATTATCTGTAAGGGGCACCACTATGGTGTATAAGGGATCCATATGTGTGGCATAACATGTATAAAGGGTACTATTGTGTAATGTAAGATTGTGCTACTTTGTGGTATAATTTGGAAGTATGGGAGGTAGGGCACACTTTTAAAGTTTGCAGAGGGGTGCAGAAAACCCTAGCATTGCCCCAGGCTCCACTTTAAGCCCCGGCAACTTGGAACGCTGTGGTAGAACTTGGTGAGCTGGGGTAAGGCGAGTCACAGGTTTTATGACAAGGCTGCGGAACAGTGCTTACACCACAGCAAACAATGTTCCCCAGGAATATTTTAATAATCAGATAGCCAATATCCGCCCCATTTCCATGCTGTGCCTGCAAAGTCAGCAAGACTGTTGAATCTTGTTTTGTCTCCATGACGACCCCGTCTGTTTCCTTTGCATTATTGTACCGGCATGTCCTGTTTTCCTGTGAAGGATTATACGTGTTTGTATGAAGACCTGGCGCTATCAATCCTTTATGATTTCATACATGTCATGTTCTGTATACAGATCTGTCCGCGCCGCTGTCTTTAATGTGCGCTGATTACGTTTAGATGACACACCAAAGAATAACGCCTTCAGCTACACTGTTTGCACACATTGCCTCACACACAGGTGTGTCCGCCCCAAGTACACTTTGCACAATTTCCCATAGCCTCTCACCCAATCTTGGGCCTGATTCACAGTTCCACGCTCTGCCAGCGTTTTTGCAGTTCAGCGCTTATGGGTGGTCTGTAAGTGAGACCCTGCTGCGATGCCCACATACTGCGATTACGGTCAAGTGATTGAGAGAGAGAGAGAGAGCAGTCATTTTGTGGGGGTAACGAGGAGTGGCGGCATAAAAGCGGGCGTATCGGGCGTTTATCAGCCGGTTCTGAGTCGATGCTACTAAAGTGTTTGCAGTTGCGTCCAGCTGCAAATACTCTGATGGGTTATACAAATCCCCTAAGTCTAACTACTCCTTTATGAGGTGAAGTACCGCCACTCACCACTAGAAGCCACTGCACAGACAAATGACTCCTTTGCGTGCTAAAAGATCTCACAACAGAAAGTGAAAGCTTTTTTTGCAGGGACACTGATCTGTTTAATTCTTGCTGGATATGGAGAGAGGGAGCTCTGAAGACAGATTGGAGATAGGAGCAGATAGGGGCTAGGGGGTGGAGAGTTTGTGTGCTAAAAACTGTCACGGCTCAAAGTGAACGTAAAAACGGTCACAGCTCAAAGTGAAAACTACATTGCAGTCATTTTGATTGGCATTTAAGTAGTTCTCTATAATTAATGTTCATTCTGCTTAAAGCTTCTTAAGCGGAGAGTTATTTGCATGTGTCCTTAATAAATAGATCCTTTCGACTTCTAAGAATTATTATGACGAGAATTGTAAAGAGTGTACAGCTGATAATTAATAACCTCTGGTCATTAATCGTAATTAATAATTTGACCCTGACATCTGTGTTTCAGTCTGTAACAGCTTTGATACAATTTATCTGCCTCAAAAAGCGGCGCGTCAATATATCTCAACAAGTAAATGTCAGGGACATCTTGTCCGAGCGTGACCTTAAATGACAACATGTCAGAAGAGCGCAAGGAGTGCAGTATAATGGGCCTATTATGTGTATGAATCAGACACTTTGACATTTTATTTGATCCTGTCCTGCTGCAGATTGGATTTGACGAGTGTAGTGCTGCATATTACCACTGGCTGTGTCCATGTATTTAGTGGGGGGGGGGATGTTTGCCACAGATTCTCCTCTGTAGACACCTGTAGGTGAACTTGCAGGCTAACATTGGTTTAAATTATGGGGCAGTACGGACGGTGTAATGGTTAGCATTACTGCCTCACAGCACTGAGGTCATGGGTTCTATCCCCACCATGTGTTATATATACGGGGCAGTACGGATGGTGTAATGGTTATAGCATTACTGCCTCACAGCACTGAGGTCATGGGTTCTATCCCCACCATGTGTTATATATACGGGGCAGCACGGATGGTATAATGGTTAGCATTACTGCCTCACAGCGCTGAGGTCATGGGTTCTATCCCCACCATGTGTTATATATACGGGGCAGCACGGATGGTGTAAAGGTTAGCATTACTGCCTCACAGCGCTGAGGTCATGGGTTCTATCCCCACCATGTGTTATATATACACGGAGCAGTACGGATGGTGTAATGGTTACATTACTGCCTCACAGCGCTGAGGTCATGGGTTCTATCCCCACCATGTGTTATATATACGGGGCAGTACGGACGGTGTAATGGTTACATTACTGCCTCACAGCGCTGAGGTCATGGGTTCTATCCCCACCATGTGTTATATATACGGGGCAGTACGGACGGTGTAATGGTTACATTACTGCCTCACAGCGCTGAGGTCATGGGTTCTATCCCCACCATGTGTTATATATACAGGGCAGTACAGATGGTGTAATGGTTAGCATTACTGCCTCACAGCACTGAGGTCATGGGTTCTATCCCCACCATGTGTTATATATACGGGGCAGTACGGATGGTGTAATGGTTATATTACTGCCTCACAGCACTGAGGTCATGGGTTCTATCTCCACCATGTGTTATATATACCGGGCAGTACGGATGGTGTAATGGTGAGCATTACTGCCTCACAGCACTGAGGTCATGGGTTCTATCCCTACCATGTGTTATATATACAGGGCAGTACGGATGGTGTAATGGTTAGCATTACTGACTCACAGCACTGAGGTCATGGGTTCTATCCCCACCATGTGTTATATATACGGGGCAGCACGGATGGTATAATGGTTAGCATTACTGCCTCACAGCACTGAGGTCATGGGTTCTATCCCCACCATGTGTTATATATACGGGGCAGCACGGATGGTGTAAAGGTTAGCATTACTGCCTCACAGCGCTGAGGTCATGGGTTCTATCCCCACCATGTGTTATATATACACGGAGCAGTACGGATGGTGTAATGGTTACATTACTGCCTCACAGCGCTGAGGTCATGGGTTCTATCCCCACCATGTGTTATATATACGGGGCAGTACGGATGGTGTAATGGTTATATTACTGCCTCACAGCACTGAGGTCATGGATTCTATCTCCACCATGTGTTATATATACCGTGCAGTACGGATGGTGTAATGGTGAGCATTACTGCCTCACAGCACTGAGGTCATGGGTTCTATCCCTACCATGTGTTATATATACAGGGCAGTACGGATGGTGTAATGGTTAGCATTACTGACTCACAGCATTGAGGTCATGGGTTCTATCCCCACCATGTGTTATATATACGGGCCAGCACGGATGGTGTAATGGTTGGCATTACTGCCTCACAGCACTGAGGTCATGGGTTCTATCCCCACCATGTGTTATATATACGGGGCAGCACGGATGGTGTAATGGTTAGCATTACTGCCTCACAGCACTGAGGCCATGGGTTCTATCCCCACCATGTGTTATATATACGGGGCAGCACGGATGGTGTAAAGGTTAGCATTACTGCCTCACAGCGCTGAGGTCATGAGTTCTATCCCCACCATGTGTTATATATACACGGAGCAGTACGGATGGTGTAATGGTTACATTACTGCCTCACAGCGCTGAGGTCATGGGTTCTATCCCCACCATGTGTTATATATACGGGGCAGTACGGACGGTGTAATGGTTACATTACTGCCTCACAGCGCTGAGGTCATGGGTTCTATCCCCACCATGTGTTATATATACGGGGCAGCACGGATGGTGTAAAGGTTAGCATTACTGCCTCACAGCGCTGAGGTCATGGGTTCTATCCCCACCATGTGTTATATATACGGGGCAGTACGGACGGTGTAATGGTTACATTACTGCCTCACAGCGCTGAGGTCATGGGTTCTATCCCCACCATGTGTTATATATACACGGAGCAGTACGGATGGTGTAATGGTTACATTACTGCCTCACAGCGCTGAGGTCATGGGTTCTATCCCCACCATGTGTTATATATACGGGGCAGTACGGACGGTGTAATGGTTACATTACTGCCTCACAGCGCTGAGGTCATGGGTTCTATCCCCACCATGTGTTATATATACGGGGCAGTACGGACGGTGTAATGGTTACATTACTGCCTCACAGCGCTGAGGTCATGGGTTCTATCCCCACCATGTGTTATATATACAGGGCAGTACGGATGGTGTAATGGTTAGCATTACTGCCTCACAGCACTGAGGTCATGGGTTCTATCCCCACCATGTGTTATATATACGGGGCAGTACGGATGGTGTAATGGTTATATTACTGCCTCACAGCACTGAGGTCATGGGTTCTATCTCCACCATGTGTTATATATACCGGGCAGTACGGATGGTGTAATGGTGAGCATTACTGCCTCACAGCACTGAGGTCATGGGTTCTATCCCTACCATGTGTTATATATACAGGGCAGTACGGATGGTGTAATGGTTAGCATTACTGACTCACAGCATTGAGGTCATGGGTTCTATCCCCACCATGTGTTATATATACGGGGCAGCACGGATGGTGTAATGGTTAGCATTACTGCCTGACAGCACTGAGGTCATGGGTTCTATCCCCACCATGTGTTATATATACGGGGCAGCACGGATGGTGTAATGGTTAGCATTACTGCCTCACAGCACTGAGGCCATGGGTTCTATCCCCACCATGTGTTATATATACGGGGCAGTACGGACGGTGTAATGGTTACATTACTGCCTCACAGCACTGAGGTCATGGGTTCTATCCCCACCATGTCTTATATATACGGGGCAGTACAGATGGTGTAATGGTTATAGCATTACTGCCTCACAGCGCTGAGGTCATGGGTTCTATCCCCACCATGTGTTATATATACGGGGCAGTACGGATGGTGTAATGGTTACATTACTGCCTCACACCGCTGAGGTCATGGGTTCTATACCCACCATGTGTTATATATACGGGGCAGTACGGATGGTGTAATGGTTACATTACTGCCTCACAGCACTGAGGTCATGGTTTCTATCCCCACCATGTGTTATATATACGGGGCAGTACGGACGGTGTAATGGTTACATTACTGCCTCACAGAGCGGAGGTCATGGGTTCTATCCCCACCATGTGTTATATATACAGGGCAGTACGGATGTTGTAATGGTTAGCATTACTGCCTCACAGCACTGAGGTCATGGGTTCTATCCCCACCATGTGTTATATATACGGGGCAGTACGGATGGTGTAATGGTTATATTACTGCCTCACAGCACTGAGGTCATGGGTTCTATCTCCACCATGTGTTATATATACCGGGCAGTACGGATGGTGTAATGGTGAGCATTACTGCCTCACAGCACTGAGGTCATGGGTTCTATCCCTACCATGTGTTATATATACAGAGCAGTACGGATGGTGTAATGGTTAGCATTACTGACTCACAGCATTGAGGTCATGGGTTCTATCCCCACCATGTGTTATATATACGGGGCAGCACGGATGGTGTAATGGTTAGCATTACTGCCTCACAGCACTGAGGTCATGGGTTCTATCCCCACCATGTGTTATATATACGGGGCAGCACGGATGGTGTAATGGTTAGCATTACTGCCTCACAGCACTGAGGCCATGGGTTCTATCCCCACCATGTGTTATATATACGGGGCAGTACGGACGGTGTAATGGTTACATTACTGCCTCACACCGCTGAGGTCATGGGTTCTATACCCACCATGTGTTATATATACGGGGCAGTACGGATGGTGTAATGGTTACATTACTGCCTCACAGCACTGAGGTCATGGGTTCTATCCCCACCATGTGTTATATATACGGGGCAGTACGGATGGTGTAATGGTTACATTACTGCCTCACAGCGCTGAGCTCATGGGTTCTTTTCCTACCATGTCTTATATATACGGGGCAGTACAGATGGTGTAATGGTTATAGCATTACTGCCTCACAGCGCTGAGGTCATGGGTTCTTTTCCTACCATGTCTTATATATACGGGGCAGTACAGATGGTGTAATGGTTATAGCATTACTGCCTCACAGCGCTGAGGTCATGGGTTCTATCCCCACCATGTGTTATATATACGGGGCAGTACGGATGGTGTAATGGTTACATTACTGCCTCACACCGCTGAGGTCATGGGTTCTATACCCACCATGTGTTATATATACGGGGCAGTACGGATGGTGTAATGGTTACATTACTGCCTCACAGCACTGAGGTCATGGGTTCTATCCCCACCATGTGTTATATATACGGGGCAGTACGGATGGTGTAATGGTTACATTACTGCCTCACAGCGCTGAGGTCATGGGTTCTTTTCCTACCATGTGTTATATATACGGGGCAGTACGGATGGTGTAATGGTTACATTACTGCCTCACAGCGCTGAGGTCATGGGTTCTATCCCCACCATGTGTTATATATACGGGGCAGTACGGATGGTGTAATGGTTAAGTTACTGCCTCACAGCGCTGAGGTCATGGGTTCTATTCCCACCATGTGTTATATATACGGGGCAGTACGGATGGTGTAATGGTTAGCATTGCTGCCTCACAGCACTGAGGTCATGGGTTCTATTCCCACCATGTGTTATATATACGGGGCAGTATGGATGGTGTAATGGTTATCATTACTGCCTCACAGCACTGAGGTCATGGGTTCTATTCCCACCATGGCCCTAACTGTGTGGAGTTTGTATATTCTCCCCATACTTGCGTGGGTTTCCTCCGGGTACTCCGGCTTCCCCCCACAATCCAAAATTATACTGGTAGGTTAATTGGCTCCCAACAAATGAACCCTAGAATGTCTGTGTGTGCGTGTACATGTGGTAGGGAATATAGATTGTATGTTCAAATATTCTCTGTACAGCGCTGCGGAATATGTGTGTGCTATATAAGAAACTGGTAATAAATAACAAATAATGATTTTTGCCAAGTCATTATTTAAATGCTGATGTTCCCCTGGGGCCTTCCTTTTTATTGATGGGTCTGGTGATTCCTGGTGAAATCGAGCATTCACAATTTAAGGATCCGATATGTAGAAGAGGAGGTGTTCTTATACCCGGGGCCCCCTGTCAGCCTCTCTCAATAGTCCCGTTTCAAGTCACACTCGGGGGCGATAGATTGACTCTAGGTCAAAAGGTTGACGTGCATTTTTTAACAAAATTTTGAGCCGACATGTGCCGACATGTTGTATTTCATACCCTACCATCCACTACGGCGTGGAGGGGGTACACTTATACCAGACGTGTCCAAACTGTGGCCATCCAGCTATTGTGAAACTACAAGTCCCATCATGCCTTGCCACAGATTTGCTATTACTAAAACTGTGGCAAGGCATGCTGGGATGTGTAATCTCAAAACAGCTGGAGGGCCACAGTTTGGTCATGCATGACTTAGACAGTGTCCATGTCGACCTAAGTTGACATAGACACACAAAAATCATGAAAAAATCATGTTGACATTTAGACCATGTCGACTATTTTTAACTGTTGAAATGTGGACCCTGTCGACCATACCCACGCTGAACATGTGCATCATTTGCACAGATAAATCACCTGTGAGTGACTGACTGCACTGCTAGCATACACTGCTCAGTGGGACTTGTATGACATTTGTGTATGTGTTCTACTCATTGTGAATCTCTGTAAAAGGGATTCCATCGCATTCCCCCAAGCCGAGTTCTGTTACACCTCCTCTGTCACCTTTGTACATGTGTAGAACCAATTCCTATTTGGCCTGGTGCATCTCTGGAACAATGCCTGTGATGTGACGAAGATGCAAAATAATGAGACATCTGGTACTTTCCTCTTCTTGCATTATCTCAGTCGTTCCTTGCGATGTACGGCGTAAAGATGCTCTGCGTGTGAAGAATATACAGCACACAATTATATGGCACTATCGTCTTTGTAAGATTAGTTCCATTGTAATAACAGACGGCATCACAAGTGTACCCGCGGGCAAATGCTTGTTTAGTAATAACAATAATGGTCCTACTGTAAGGGGTCTATCCTATTAGGTCCCTATGGTGGTGCGAGCGCTTTTAAGCGAATTCAGCCTGCCGTAAAGTGCGCCAGGTGCCGTGATGATTCGTACTTGTGAATAATCCACACGGAATACGATTGACCCTTAAGTATGATATGAGAAGGGGGGGGGGATATGCGTATACATCGCTAGATTTCACCCTAATTAAATGCACGGAGCACGCCAATGTATAAATGTTTGATACCACAAGATTAGCGACTTTGCACACATATTCCGCAGCGCTTTACAAATACAATTTGAACAATCACTGCCCCAGTGGAGCTTACACTCTATATTCCCTACCACATGTACACGCACACACAGACATTCTAGGGTTAATTTTTGGAGGGCGCCAATTAACCTACCAGTATATTTTTGGATTGTGGGAGAAAATGGAGTACCCGGAGGAAACCCACTCAAGCGCAGGGAGAATATACAAACTCCACACGTGGCCATGGTCGGAATGGAACCCTCAGTGCTGTGAGGCAGTAATGCTAACCACTACACCATCCGTGCTGCCTTATGAGATAGGACAGGTCTAGAGAAGTGAGAGGGGGATAGATGCTCGGAACGGAGAGGGGGATTCTTGCAAATTGTCTTTTTACCCTTTAGCATTTTTCATTGTAATGTCCAAAATAATTGCTTTATGATCAAATGACTGATGGTTCTCATACACACTGTAGGCCCCTGTGAGTGTGTTTGGATAATGCGTAATCCCCTTATGTACTATTCCAGCCCAAGATCAGAGACTGGAATGTACAGAAATTCAGACTAGTGCTCATCATGCGATCATAAAGGAAGAATGAGCATAATGTACATTTCCTACGCGGCGGAGCCGGAGAACTGTCGCTGACCTTTGTCATTGTCATGTTTCACTGAAGATCTGTTCTTGTTTTTGAAGCCTGTGGGATCTTTGTTTGACAGGAGGCTGACGGCAGTAATGGCAGCTACACGTTGTCCTTCTGTTATTAGCGGAACTCCTGTTCAGAGCTGCCACAGTTATGGAACTGAAGACCTCTGTGTAATGGTTTGTCAGCTCTAATCCTCATCCTTGTCATTAGTGAACGTAGTTCTAGAAATACCGGGGTGGGATGCAATGGGTAGAGGAGTAGCTAGGTGACGTGGCACCTGGAACAAGGGCTCCGCCCCCGATCAGCCTGTTTCTGTCGCAGCCGCTGAGTAAGTCCTGGGCTACACACAGACTGCACACACTGGGGAATCATTATATGGTGAGGGGTGTGGCCAGGTGTATGAGGGTAAGTCATGTGACATCAGCTCTGCCCTGATCAGTCTGATTCTATCACAGCCACTGAGTAAGTCTTGGACTACACACAGACTGCACACACTGGGGAATCATTATATGGTGAGGGGTGTGGCCAGGTGTATGAGGGGAAGTCATGTGATGTCAGCTCCGCCCCCAATCAGCCTGTTTCTGTCGCAGCCGCTGAGTAAGTCCTGGGCTACACACACACTGTACACACTGGGGAATCATTATATGGTGAGGGGCGTGGCCAGGTGTGTGAGGGGAAGTCATGTGATGTCAGCTCTGCTCCTGATCAGCCTGATTCTATCACAGCCACAGAGTAAGTCCTGGGCTACACACATACTGCACACACTGGGGAATCATTATATGGTGAGGGGCGTGGCCAGGTGTGTGAGGGGAAGTCATGTGACATCAGCTCCTCCCCCCGATCAGCCTGATTCTATCACAGCCGCTGAGTAAGTCCTGGGCTACACACAGACTGCACACACTGGGGAATCATTATATGGTGAGGGGCGTGGCCAGGTGTGTGAGGGGAAGTCATGTGATGTCAGCTCCGCCCCTGATCAGCCTGATTCTATCACAGCCGCTGAGTAAGTCCTGGGCTACACACAGACTGCACACTGGGGAATCATTTGATGGTGAGGTGCTTGCAAATGGATTTGCAGATATTCAATGGCCTGCTAATTAAATTGCAGAATTGCACGGGGCGAGATTTCACTCTGGCAGGGCGGCCTATACCTTATCGCTGCACTGCAAAAATTAGCAGCACATTGATCAAGTCTGAATCAGGCCCCTTGGCTGGATGACAAGGTCCTCTTTTGCTGCTCCTGAAGGACCACATTTGTTGTGTGTTAATGACGCTGCCTAATTAGAGGGAAGACAGTCTGCCTCTTTCAGCGGTGATATAAATTGTGGGAATTTTAATCTCTTGCCCAACATTTCCTCTTTAGTAAATAAACTGTCTCTTTCTCATTACATAATCTGTCTCTCTCCCGCGTTCACAAGAGGCTCCCCGCCGTGGAAAGATGCTTGTTGTCTGATCTCCTATCGCCAGCATTATCTTCCCATCACATCTCTGTACACACAGCGTCCTTCTTATCAAGGGCCTATAAAATGTCTTCATCGATGCCAAAAACGTACTCTAAAGCCTTCATAGGGACGGTCCCCGTTGTCTTCCTCCTGTGTGATCTGCAAATCAGGCAACTTGGTAATTGGGGGGAAAAAGCCGAGTTACACAACGTATTATGAATCCAGCTTTTTTCATCTCTGATAGGTTTCAGGAAGGCGGTGGAGTTGGTATTTTTGTTTTATATAACCTTATGTTATTTATACCTGACGGGTTCGGCACATTTCTTCAATGCACAGCCCTATATAATGGGAAAACATTTCTAAATGTATTCAAATCACCAAGGCCGCGTTTTTTCTCCTTTTATCTCAGGCCGGTATATTCTGAGACTTCTCAGAAAGGAATGTTTTCTGTATTTTGCTGTTAAGAAGTTTTTGGAATCTCTATATACTGTACTGTAATAATGAGAGATTTTGTGTTAGTTTTCAGCTGCTTTGTTAAGGTTTGAACAACTTTTAGGATGTTAGTTTCTGTCCCCTGACCGGATGTTCTTCATTGCAGGTATACCGTCTGTAGTCAATAATATGATCAGAAAGAGCACAGCACGCAAAGCATTTCTGCAAGCGAGCTAATTCTGTGAAACAGTCTGGTCCATCCACTTGGGTGTTTTTGTTATTGAAAAAAAAAACTGGGCCAGTGACATGATGTGTGAGGAGGGGAATGGAGGCAGCAGGAAGCCACAGACTGAGAGTTATATAGTGGGAGGAGCAGGGTCCCCAGCAGCACAGAGTATAGCAGGAGATGAGTGATGTGTCAGTAAGGACAGGGCTGCATGTGACAGGGGCAGTGACATGATGTGAGGAGGGGAATGGGGGCAGCAGGAAGCTACAGACTGAGGGTTATATAGTGGGAGGAGCAGGGTCACCAGCAGCACAGAGTATATCAGGAGATGAGTAATGTGTCAGTGAGGACAGGGCTGCATGTGACAGGGACAGTGACATGATGTGAGGAGGGGAACAGAGGCAGCAGGAAGCCACAGACTTAGAGTTATATAGTGGGAGGAGCAGTGTCCCCAGCAGCACAGAGTATATCAGGAGGTGAATGATGTGTTAGTGAGGACAGGGCCAGTGACGGATGTAAGGATGGAATGGAGGCAGCTGGAAGCCATATTTATTTATCTAGATACACACCCTGAAAGTAGCTATGACCTGCTGGCATTCCCAGTTACCTCCCTTATACGGTCCCTCCCTGTAAATCACTCTTTCACGAAATCCTCCCAGCGAGCTGCAATGCAAAGACACTGCAACACATGTGTAGTGCGATTGCGACGCGTTTGCATCCTGCGAGAACATCGCCATTGCTCGCAAACATGAATATTTCTGTCCAAGCCTTCCAACATTTCCCACACTGTGATGTCTGCTCTAATGTGTTTTCTCAAACTTTTAGGGCTTAATTTTTATTGCAAACTTTACTTTTAGAACATATAAAGAGGAAGGGAAGGAAAGTGATGGAGAATTCCATTTGACTTGGCTAAAAGCCACTTTCAGCGGATGAACTACGCACTTGGCCTCTTATGCGTTGGAAGGCAATTTAGCCTCAGCTATTTATACATGGTTATTGGTGCCTTATATAGGGGAATGTGTATGCTAGACCACTCTGGCATCCCTCAGAATAACGATTTGTACCCGTCTCGTTACTGCCTGTCATCGGACCCGCTCGGACCACTAAATTAGTGTTGTGCAGTGCGCCTAGAGTCAGGAACTCCTAATACATTGCGACCTTCAGTGAAATCGTCTCTATGCTTAAATAAAAGCGAATGGTTTGTCGGTTGCTAAGGGTTAGCACGCTCATGTACTTTTAATAAGACTGTGTGTGTTCCTTCTGCAGCGGTCAGCCCTTTGTAGCTGTACATATAATGTGTTTTACTTGTCGTGTTCATAGTAATCCTATACGATAAATAAATGCAGGGATATATAATATAGATTATGTTGTCTTCTCTTCCAGCGGCCTCTTCATAACCATCCATGATAAAGGTCATATCGCAACCATGTTGAACTCCTGGCCAGAAGAAGACATAAAGGTAGGATAACCCGCCGGAGCGCCTTCTATAGCAGTCAATGTACTTCTGCCACCAATTCCTTTGTGGGACTTTGTAAGGTTAAGTCTTCTGTTACTTTTCTAGATCTTTAATATTGGTCGTTGCTGTACATTTCATGCAAGTAAGTGTAATCTATAGATAAAGGGTGGAAAATAAGTAATCCTCCAGCTGCTGTGAGACTACAATTCCCACCATTCTGCTATTAGGGCATGGCAAAGATGTGCCAGGGCATGCTGGTATGTGTAGTTCAACAGCAACCAGAGGGCCGCTTACTGCCCACCCCTGCTATAGATGATCAAGAAAAGTAAAGGGGTGCAGGATTGTGAACTAAGGGACTGATTCAGCCTTGTTCGCATAGGTCCGAATGCGAGTGGATGCGTGAATGTACACATCCGCTCACAGCGTAGCACAGGGATTTGGGGTGGCGGCGAGCGGCATGTGTTCGGCAGGGCGGCGTTAACCTTTTATACGCAGCCTATTGAGCAGGTTTGAATTACCCCCAATATTTACAATATTCACAATTTAATGGAACTGAAAACATCCCGGGTCACGGCTGTCGGCCCGTCCAGACAGCCGTGACCCTGGCCCATTTTCGTTTCGCTCGACCGCCAATCGCCAGGCGGGATTCAATGTCCTGCCTATCGATTGGCAAAAAGGGGGCGTGTCTGTGTAACCGGCCATGGATTGTCAAGAGCCGGCCGTGATCGCAACAATTCACGGCCATTCTCGGCAATTCCGGCCCGACCTCTTTTAAAGTCGGGCCCGTTCTGTTGATCTGCCTCATCGACGTTGTCGGGAAAGATAGCATTGAATAGGGGCCCGATGCGATTTCCCCTGTCGGAAATAGCGGCAGGGATTGTATACCGCCCATAGCCTCGATTTCGTTGCTGCTGCTCCATCTTAGACCAGCGCATTTCGTCAGAGGTCGACTTCATCAGGGTTCTGCGTCATTGTTGTCACAGAAAGAAGGAAGTATAAGGTTTGACTAGAACACGAAGTGGGATATGTTTTATCGGCTTACGCTATGCAGTTTTTGCATTTGTTTTATACTGAAAGGGTTTCGGCGCCATCCACCCTGGGTTTTTTATGTTCATATGTCACCACAGAGGTTTGAATGCTGAGCCTTGCCTCCTCGCCTCTGTACTTGAAAGACAAAGCATGACACCTGAATCATGTCCACTTCTGTCTGATTAAAGGCCGGTGAAGTGATATAGCGGAAGGCTATAAACTATTCACCCCCCCTTTTTTCATTTTATCATGGAATCAGAGTGGATGCGGAGAGAGATGGTCACCCCAGTTTAGCACAAAGCGTGGTACGTGTTAATTATATGGGCACCGCTTAAGCACCACCCACCTCTTATTCTACGGGGTTTGCTTTATCCAGACCGCGGAGGTCTTGCGCTGCCAATTTCTCCCCGAGTATTCCGCCAAAGGAACCTCTCCCAAATTGACACCTAAACAAAACCACAAAAGGTGAAACCTTTTATTTTTCCCACCCCGCCGAGCGTTACGCGGTAGAAAATGTGTTTAATATGCTGATTAAATGACTGCTCTCCTGGGAACAGCTAAGCGCTCATTTCCAGATTAGCATTGTTATTATTGGTGAGTGTTCCGGCAGAGTAAAAGGTTTCTCTTCATAAATATAGTCATCGGAGCGCTCTGCTTTAATAATGTATAATAAGGATGAATGGGTAAGGCTTTATTAGGAATTATGCCTTTTTTTAATGATCGCGTAGACCCTGCTGTCTCCTAGCTGCTGTGATTACACCGTCGTAAGGAAAAGGTTTTTGAATGAGAAATCGGATTGTTTTGTTTGTTTTTGTACAAATATATTCGGGATTTCTAAAGACTCAGACTTGGTTCTGCGTACTGTACTCCTCTGTGCACAGAGATAGTAGGCCTGAGGGTACTTATGTACTAACTGGGCTGCCGATTTTGAAATCGGGTCCATCGCATCGCATCCGACCATATCGCATGCGATGCGATGCGATGAACCCGATTTTTCCATAGGATTCAATGTTAAAATGGACTGAGTCCATTTTAACATGGAATTCAATGGGAAAAAGGGGTCCTTTTCATACCCCTACTATCCAAGTGGGCATGGAGTTGGATATAAACCTGTGGCGAGCGTAGCGAGCCACCGAGCCCGAAGCGTAGCGAGCCCCGCGAGGGGACACAGAATACCGTCTCCTCGCGGGGCTCGCTTCGCTTGTCACGCTTCGCTCGCCACGCTTCGGGCTCGGTGGCTCGCTGCGCTCGCCACAGGTTTATATCCAACTCCATGCCCACTTGGATAGTAGGGGTATGAAAAGGACCCCTTTTTTCCATTGAATTCCATGTTAAAATGGACTCAGTCCATTTTAACATTGAATCCTATGGAAAAATCGGGTCATTGCATCGCATGCGATATGGTCGTATGAGATGCGATGCGATATCGCATCGCATCTGATTGTATGCCTTAAGTTAAGGCATACAATCAAAAAATCGGCAGCCCAGATACTACATAAGTACCGGCCTGAGTTAGGGGTGGACGATGTAGAGGCGGGGATAATGGTTTCATAATTACCGAGCTATCCACTGCGATTATCAACAATACACCAAACCCATGGACGGTGCAAGAGATACGAAGGAACTAGGCAACACCCCCCCCCCCCTTCTCCAAACACACTACATGCCAATGACACAGACCACTAATGTGCCTAAGCCCAGTGGACAGCAAGTGGCACTGATAGAGAGAGTTCGGGATATCCGTCCCACACAGAGTTGCTCGGAGTATGGGCCTAATTCAGTGCAAATTACCAAAAATCGCTATTAGGTGATTTTCGGGACAAAGTGTAGATGCATTGAGAAAAATGTGACCGCAAAATCCCGACATATAGAATGTACAGGTGAAACAGTCAACATGACTTTCTGTCGACAGGTCGCGAGGTCGACATGGGTTTTTTCACTGTTTTTTGAGCCGACATGTGCCGACAGGCGGTATTTCATGCCCTACTAGGGTTTGGTGGGAGAATAAAATAGTGTGCCGACCATTTGCCGCTCAGGCGACCAGAATTATGGGGACTGATATTGTAGCTAGGCTGCGCAACAAGGGGGCTACGCTTAATGTTCGCATGATTTTTTAATATAGCAAACTAAGTGCACATGCGACCGTAGCGATCATATTGCAGGGAGGGACCCAGCAGACAGGGCAGCCATGACAGGTGCTGAACGCCCCCCCCCCCCCCCCCCCCCCCCCCTTAATTGGGCCCTAGCCTCATTTATCAGCCACATAGAATAGTCTCTACATGCCATCCCACCCGGCCACACCACCCTAACTGTGTGGAGTTTGTATGTTCACCCTGATTGAGTGGGTTTCCCCCTGGGTACTCCGATTTCCTTTCACAATCCAAACATATACTGCTAGGTTACTTTGCTCCCTACAAAACTAACCCTACAGTGTAGCTGTGCCATGTGGTTCCTGCACTTCAATGCTACAAGTGGATGTACTGCAGCATGTGCGTTCTATAGCGGTGTGCCTATAATGAGAGAACAGAGTAATAATACACGTCTGCGGGTCACTGATCTCTACGTTCCTCTATGTCGCCTACTCCCATCATTTGTATTATGCTTATCATGCATGTGCAGTTATCTCCTTGGCTGGAATCCATGATGTATTTATTGCATATAATGCCCAGAGTGAGCCTTGACTCGGCGCTCCATTAGTCATGTCTGCCCTGTGTGCGGAGATTTATTGCCAGTCAGCTGATTTGTGAAGTTCACTTACAGTTTATTTTGCACAAGGGAACATGAAACCCGTTATACACGTAGGCATTCAGGATAGAGAACCGGTTACAGATGACAGATTAGCCAAGCGGGGCCTACTGTATGTTCTCAGTCTGTACTTCTGTATTGCCAGTAAGCGGCTGTACCAATGTAACTTACTGATGGAACCGTTACTTTATGTGCATTGTGCTACAGCGTCATGCCAATGTCTGCTTCTTAACTTACTGAGCCCCACGCGCACACACACACACACACATACACACAGCACAATGCCACTACTTGTGCTATGGAACAGCGTGGGGCAGTTTGTGGCTCTTGCTGTCTCTTGCTCCTGTGACATCTACCCCAGACGGCCATCTAGGTGGTTGGAGTGGATAATTGTTATTGTTATTATTATCTGGCTATTTCTATTTAAGGCACCCCAAGCTTTCTGCAAAATATGTGTAGTAACAGCTTATGTAATGCTTTAATCAAGTGAAGCTTCTGTCTCACACACGGCCCAACTTGGCCGTTCCGGATCACTAACCTGAGTCACATGGCTCCAGCTTACAGATATCGCTGAGTCACATGGCTCCAGCTTACAGATACCGCTGAGTCACATGTCTCCAGCTTACAGATACCGCTGAGTCACATGACTCCAGCTTACAGATACCGCAGAGTCACATGACTCCAGCTTACAGATACCGCAGAGTCACATGACTCCAGCTTACAGATACCGCAGAGTCACATGACTCCAGCTTACAGATACCGCAGAGTCACATGACTCCAGCTTACAGATACCGCAGAGTCACATGACTCCAGCTTACAGATACCGCTGAGTCACATGGCTCCAGTTTACAGATACCGCTGAGTCACATGACTCGAGTTTACAGATATCGCTGAGTCACATGACTCCAGCTTACAGCTATCGCTGAGTCACATGGCTCCAGCTTGCAGATATCGCTGAGTCACATGACTCCAGTTTACAGATATCGCTGAGTCACATGACTCCAGCTTACAGATAACGTTGAGTCACATGACTCCAGCTTACAGATATCGCTGAGTCACATGACTCCAGCTTACAGATATCGCTGAGTCACATGGCTCCAGCTTACAGATGTCGCTGAGACTCTGGCTTCTAAGTGATCTGTGCTCAAATCAATCCGTATGGAGGGTTATGGGGCAGGAATATATTGTATCCGATCGATGGCATCTAGATCAACAATCATGTGGTGGAACACGTCTAACGATAGTCGACAGCATATAGATCACCGGAAGAAAATGGTTGTGATAACAACCTATTTAGGCGCTTGCAGTGGGATGTGTTTGTGGAGCTGCTACTAAAAAAGGGAATGAGGTTCCCTTCAACAAAAGGAAAACAATACAGAAAAGATAGTAGTGCTGGACCATATAAATTAAAATACAATTTAATAAACAAATAAATAAATACAATATACAAGCACAATAAAAGAACCAAAAAAGCACTGGCACCTGTTTGAGGCTACCTAATGAGAGGGTCCATTCCTAGTATACCGCCAATAGTTATTTGAAGAAAATCCGGATACAGCAATAAGTCTGTTTAAGCTCCGGAAATTATGTGTAGTTACCGCAGTTGGATGTCCAAATGAAGATTGTTCATCCTTATTGAGGAAAGCAATAAATGCAGATGTCTTCAGATGGAGGTTGATGAAGTTCCATGAAATTGCGGATTTATTGAAGCTAGTGAGCTCCGGGGGCGTCTGGTCTGGAACCAAGTGGTTATGGAGATAGCAAGAAGGTCGTCAAAGTGCCTTACGCTGACGCGTTTCGCTGTAACAAGGTACAGCTTTGTTTATTAAATTGTATTTTCATTTATATGGTCCAGCGCTACTATCTTTTCTGTATTTTTTAGCATCTAGATCAACGCAAGCGTTGGATCAATGGGAACGTGATTGACAGTCACAAAGTCATCATTGAGTTTTTCATGTGTTTTTTTTTGCTTGGTTCATACTTTACCATACAAGTGGGCATAGAGTTAGATTATAATAGTTTGCTAAGCGTAACGAGGCACTGTGCCCGATGCATGACGAGAGGACACTAGACACTTATTTGGTGTCCATGTCGTCATAGACACCACCTTTGCCAAACAGTTGTCAAATGATGGTGCCACCCGTGTGCAAGTAAGTCAGCCTAGACTGGCTTTTATTTGAGAGTGCCTGGACGCAGATGGGGAGACGCCCGTTCTAAGCAGGCTTCGGCGCACCTTCGTTCACATGGGGATGTCCAGCGGTTTTCTTGGACGCACCTACAGTTTTTGTGGGAACGCCCAGGAAACTCTGGGCATCCCCATGCACCGGCCCTCCACACTCCCCCTGTGCACACCGCTGCGTGCAAACGCCTCGCAAGTGTAATACTCGCCGAAGGCATTTATACTGCGGATCTGCACTTGACTGTGACGTCATTAAGCCCCACCCCCATTATGGGAAATAGTCTAAATCACTGATCTCCATGGAGGGGGCGTGGCTAAAATGACACGAGTGTGTCATTTTAGCTCCGCCCCCTCCTCTGAGACCCGCGGATTGCGGCATTTAAATGCCGAGATCGGGGGGCTCAGTGGGGGTCCCCCTGATTCCAGGAGGGTTGCCCACCCTTCTGGGGGGGAGGGCCGGGAGGAGGACCCGATTTTCGGGAGACTCATGGTAATTCCGGGAGGGTCGGCAACCCTGGAATAACCAGATAATTAACCAGGGCCTCCTGCCTCCAAATATTACTATACAGTATTACCCCTGTTGCTTCATTACAGTATGTGAGTTATAGCTTAGATAATCCTCAATATTGGGCAACGGGATTTGGTATTTGGCCAAATGATGGAATTGTTGACTGTCGAATTTTAGTAGCATTTCTCTCTTAAACAATCCTTTTACCTATTGCTCTATGTGGTTAGTAGTTTGTTGGTAAACTGTGTATTATCATGAAGCAAGAGGAAATAGGTAGGCCTAGAAGACATATCAGAGAGGCAGGGGTTTCCCACCAGCATGGTGATTTCTGAGCAATCTTGGCAGGGAACCATTTCACAAACATTTATATGTGGTCTTACACTCGTCAATGTCTTACTAGTGTTTTATATTATGCTGCAAACCCCTCCGATCCCTACAGATCCGGTCCTCACCCCACATTGCACTATGTCTGAAATATATAATTTTTTTTATTTACAGGCGATCGTTGTGACGGACGGTGAGCGTATCCTGGGACTTGGGGACTTGGGAAGTTACGGCATGGGCATTCCAGTGGGCAAGCTGGCCCTCTATACAGCGTGCGGAGGGGTCCACCCGCAGCAGTGTCTCCCTGTGTTACTGGATGTTGGCACGGACAATGAGGTAACACAACCCGTCCCCGCCCTGTTCATTGTGTTTGGTTTGTATTGTATAACAAAAGGTGAAATTGTCAGTCATTGAGTCACAGGCGGTATTTCATGCCCTACTAAGGATGCCAATCCCGGGGCATTTTTTCAATCCCGAGATTCGGAATTGAAAAATGCTCAATCCCGGAATTGGCTTCCCTAATAATAAAAAACACCCTGGCCGTCCGCATATTTACTTACATTTGCGGAGCCAGGTTGCTGAGTGGGCGGCCGGGAGCCGGGTTGCTGAGTGGGCGGCCGGGAGCCGTTTTGCTGAGTCGGCGGGTCGGAGGGCTGATGGGTTGCCGGGTTGGTAGGTTGGCTCCTACGGCGGGGTGGCCGGGAGCCGGTAAGGCTGGGTGGGCGGACGGACGGCTGAGGCAGGATGTGCAGCTGTGCCCTGCCCATTGTGACCTCTGACCCTGTCACGCTGCGCAGTGCTGCACTGCCAGGTGTGGGAGGAGCTGGGCAGCGTCTGAGTGCTGATTGAAATCCTGGCGTTTTGGGGGCCAAATCCCAGGATTCCGCCGATCCCGGGATTGGCCACCCTATGCCTTACCATCCACTAGGGCGCCGAGGGGAAAAAAATAGTGTGCCGAGCGTATAGAGGCACCGTGCCCGCAGCATGGCGAGCGCAGCGGTACACTTTGACAGTGTACATTCAGGATAAGAACAAAACGTGAAAAACCATCGCTGACTCGTTGATTGTTGTTGCGCAGATCGCTCAGCACACAACGCTGCGCACATACGGTGCACCTGCGCTGCACGCTGAGCGATCTATGGCTAAACCAAGTGTTTCGAAATTACGGCTGGTAACGTTAGATGCCTTCGGTGCCTCTCTCACCCAAAAATGCGCCTTGGTCGCAAGCAAAGCGACTAACCCCCTAACAAGACTGCAGTCTTTGGTATGCGATACCTGTATATATGTGTGCGACTGTATATGAAGCACAGCAGGATTGTGCATGAGAAGACCAATGGAGGCTGCGTATTGGCATTACAGTATGTGTACAGATTTCGACTCTGCGACGGTATGCACCAGAGGACTTCCATAATGATCTGATGCCCACACACGTGTTTGGATGGAGTACCTATCACTGGCGCTTCCTTAGAAGCAGCAGTGATGGCGCTGTATGGTAATGTAGCCGGTGTCGTCTATTACAAGCAGAAGGTCGGTACTTTGCAGCGATGGGCGCAGGTGAACTGCACCTGAGTGATACCCGTATTCTATACATATATGTCTGAGGATCTGTGCATGGTCCCGCTGTGTAATAGACTCACAGTGCAGCTTATGCTGAGAAACAAGAGTTCATGCTACAGGCAGTGATGTGTGAGTCACCGCACAGAGCTGCCACTTGTAATGTTTCCCACAGTAGATGGTATCTCGGAAATGTTCTCATTTCACAGACGGAACTGAGGGTTCTGTATTTGCAGGCAATAAATAATGCAGCAGCGCAGTCCAGGGGAAGCTCCTGATTCTGTCACTTCTTCTCCTGTCATCCATTAGCTCACATACCCTACATACTACAGCGCAGATCTGTGTTATGCCAGAAGCTGATTGACAGCAAACTGGTATCTGATGAGCAGCGTTTGTCTTTGCACAGGACAGAAATTGCGCAATGTTTGTAGGAAGCGGAATATGTCAGCGGAGAATAATCTGACCTCCTATCCGTCTCCGAGATTCGTACATTCCAGGACCCCTGTCGTTTTGCATTGCCCCCGCGTCAGCACATTAACAAATTACGCTGTTTAAAACTTTCCTAAAGTTCCCAAAGCTTATATAGCTAAAAATATCTCTGTGGGAGCCGGAATGCGTTTCCATATTTCTGAATCCATTTATCACAACTAATATAAAGACGGATACATCCTAGAATTGACCAAGATTTCATTAATAAGACAAGCCATCTTTGGTTACTTCATAAAAGTGTCTTTGGCGTAGATTAACTAAGGGGTATATATATATATATATATATATATATATATATATATATATATATACACACTACACTAGAGTTCAAAAGCTAAATGACTATACTTGGTGTATAGAGGCCCATTTCCAGCAACCATCACTCCAGTGTTCTAAAGGTACATTGTGTTTGCTAATCACGTTAGAAGACTAATAGATGATTAGAAAACCCTTGTGCAATTATGTTAGCACAGCTGAAAATGGGTTTGCTCGTTACAGAATCTATAAAACTGTCCTTCCGTTGAGCTAGCTGAGTATCTGAAGCATCACATTTTTGGGTTTGATTATACTCTCAAAATAGCCAGAAAAAGAGAACTTTCATGTGAAACTCAACAGTCTATGAAGGCTACTCCATGTGAGAAATTGCAAAGAAACTGAACATTTCCTACAAAGGTATGTACAACTCCCTTCAGAGAACAGCACAAACAGGCTCTAAGCAGAGTAGAAAGAGCGGGAGGCCCCGGTGCACAACTGAGCAAAAAGACCAGTACATTAGAGGATCTAGTTTGAATAGTAGATGTCTCACAGGTCCTCATTAGAGTCTCTAGTTTTTTAACTTCACTAATGAGCAAACCCATTTTCAGCTGTGCTAACATAATTGCACAAGGTTTTTCTAATCATCCATTAATCTAACGTGATTAGCAAACACAATGTACCATTAGAACACTGGAGTGATGGTTGCTGGAAATGGGCTTCTATATATCTACAGTATGTAGATATTCCTTTAAATAAACAGACATTTGCAGATAGTATAGTCATCTACCACAATAACAACGTATAGAGTGTATTTCTGATTAATTTAACATTATCTTCATTGAAAAAAACTGTGCTTCTCTGTCAAAACTAAGGAAATCTCTAAGTGACCCCAAACTTTTGAACGGTAGTGTATACGAAAGAGCTGGTTATTAGAAGTAGAGATTTTGCCCACACCAACCAATCAGATTAGAGCTTTTATCTTGTAGCTGGAGCTAGATAAAGAAGTAGATTCTGATTAGTTGCTATAGGCAACATCTTCACCCGCAGTGTAGTAAATATCCCCCTAAAAAGATTAATAATGAAGATCTTGCACTTGTCACCCAATTATATTTTGGCTGTACTTTATCTTGTACATTGTGGAAAATGATAAACAAAGTTTGATTGGCTGTTTTCATGACGCCTCCCAAAAATTATGGCTACAGTGTGATTGGTTGATATGGGCAACGCGTTTCCCTTTTTGATGTTTTAGAAAATCTCAACATTTTAAAAGATCGTCATTTAATTTTGCTAAATTGTGTTTATGGACCCAAAGCAGAGGAGTAACTGCCAGAGACAATGGAGGCTCCAGCCTCCGGGCTAAAAGCCCTAAAGGGGGCACCTGCATGTACAGCAGCATCTGTGTGGTTTTCAGCGGGATCCAAGTGTAACAAATGCTCTTACAATGGAGATCTGCAGCGCACCAGTAGTTACTAACTCTATGCTAGGAGCCCTGCTAACATCTGTAATAGGGGACAAGATGGCTCCTGCCTGGTGCCACTCAGCCTGCACTGCAGCAAGTGATGGTGCTGGACTCTGAGATGATAAGCGCAGGTGAATGTTGACACCAAATATAGGGTGGGGGGGGGGCGGGGGCACCAAACTCCAATTTGCCTCCGGGCTGACTGAGATGAACTGACCCAAAGGTCCATTAAGTGACTTTCACAATAGAGGACTCTTGGTTTTTAGTCTCTTCTAATATTATTCTTTAGTTTCCAAAAGTTCAGCTTACCAGGTTTATTGTGCAAACTTCAGCTGTCAAGATGATTGACAGGAGGCGCTGATTTGCACATACAGCGGGTGACTCTGGAGAGCACAGAGTGGGCGTTCAGGACGACTTATGATGAGGAATTTTATTCTGTGTGACCCCAGGAGCAATTAGTCCAAGGATCAGCAGCCGGCACACCCGCCTGCAGCAGGAAAGCTCATGGAACGTTCACTGGCCCTGAAGTGTCACCCAGGAAAGTGTTAGTTTAGGCTGCGGCTGTAAACAGCGTCTGATCACTGCGCATATCAGGAGGCGCAGAGACTTCACCCCGCAGATTCTCTTACCGCTCACTCGCCGAGAATGGACCTGAATTAGTATGCACACTGGAAATGGCGTTACGTTAGTGTTGCACTAATACACCTAGGCTTTTGTGACATTGGTAAAAAGGACACCTGCGGCCTAATTCAGACTTGATTGCTCATTTGCAGATGAGCAATCAGATAGC
This sequence comes from Crinia signifera, assembly GCF_055691185.1. NCBI lineage: Eukaryota > Metazoa > Chordata > Amphibia > Anura > Myobatrachidae > Crinia > Crinia signifera. The sequence continues at coordinate 387,729,514 of NC_139218.1, forward strand.
CGCCATCGAGACAGAAAGAAAACCCGGCCTGTGCAAATCTGGAAATGACGCTCCCAGAAAACAGACGGTTTCCTGTCAGTCATATTGCGAGGGGATTGCGATTTAGATTTTCTCGGTAAAAAGGCAGCGGACGATGGACGATTCCAATTCAATACGGGGTGGTTCACCTGTTTATGTCTGCGTGCTACAGTAGGTGCTTCCCTAGATTCCATCCTACAAGTCTTACCGATGTGTCCTTATTAGCCTAGTGTCATGGCGCCATGAGGCCGGAGAGGCTTGCCGTCCTGGGTAGCGATATCTACTTTTTCCTGAATATTATTCCCATTGTAGTTACAGTGTACCAGGCACTAGATTGGTACGTTGGTCACAAAGGAATTGGAATAAAGTCTCCACCCCACTGTTGACAACACCATCAACTCCCTCGCTCCCCAACTTCGCTGCTTAACTCCTCCCACTCTCCCCCTGCACACACACACACATCCAATCTTTGGCTCAATCCTGCCGGTTCCGGCTAAGTAGCATCACTCGCATCAGGCCGTTTCTTTGCTTCCCTACATAGCAGCAGACAAATGGCCTGATGAGAGTGATGCTGCTGTGGGGGGGGAGGAGTCAGCAGCGAAGTTGGGGAGCGAGGGAGGTGATGGTGTTGTCAACAGAATGACCCCTTATATATTGGATTAGCGGTGCATACTGGGTAAGGGAATACGGTAACAATGACAGAACCGGAGTTCTGGGCAGATGTTTTGTCCTGTTATGATGCTGGTTTTGGACTGGCACAAAGTTAACCAATGTCTAAACATCTTGTCGGCAATCTGCCGACACACACAATAATACATTTCTTTCTTTCATTCATTGACACATTCGTTTTTTTTTTTGTTCCAGACCCTCCTGAATGACCCCTTATATATTGGATTAAAGCACAAAAGGGTCCGTGGGAAGGAGTACGATGATTTGATTGATGAGTTTATGCAGGCGGTGACCAACAAGTAAGTAGCCGATACCTATGTAATATAAGCCGACGTGCTGTGGTTGTTGCTGTCTTCTTGTTTATTATGATACACAATTTTTGTACTACAAATCTTTATTGTGTGTCTGTGGCATAATGTTGGGCTGTGGTTTGTAAATGTATAAGATTGGGTACTCTTTACCTAGCACGGCGCCCACGATTTTGATCGTGGGCATCGCAGGTAAAAAAATCCCATAGGGAACAATGTTAAATGTCTCAATTGACCCGATTTTCATGTTCAATGCCTCAATTGACCCAATTTTTCCATAGGAAACTATGTTAAATGGCCCACAGAGGCCAAATAGCCACCCTGAAGTGTGAAATGGCCCCCACAATTGTTAACGCCACCCCACGATCAACGTCAACCCGAAGCGTGGCGAGCGCAGCGGTACGCGTCCTACGACCTTTTCATACCCCCACTATCCACGTCGGCGTGGAGTTGAGAATAGAATAGTGTGGCGAGCGCAGCGAGCCACCGAGCCTGAAGCGTGGCGAGGGGACGCGGATACCTTCACAGGTAAACGCGTCCCTTCGCGGGCTTCACAGGTATCCGCGTGCGCTCGCCACGCTTCCGGCTCGGTGTTTTGCTGCGCTCGCCACACTATTTTATTCTCAACTCCATGCCGACGTGGATAGTGGGGGTATGAAAAGGTCGTAGGACGCGTACCGCCGCCCCTCGCGGGCTCGATGGTTCTGCCCTGTATGGTTCATTGCCTAATCTTGGTAAATAAGAAAGTAAAAAATAATTGTGATGTGCTGAATCCGGTCTAAAAACATTCAGTGATGTGGGATGGACTTCCACAGAAATATGACAGTAGACAGTAATACCCCTTATACACCAAAATCCCTGGTCGGACCCTGGTCTTTGAACACAGGAGTTTCCAGGGTTGGACCCAGCTTCATACCCCATTTACACAGCACTGTGACCCAGGTCGGACCCAGGTCTGTGCCGTTTACACTGAACCTGGGTCAGCCCTGATTTTCCCTATGGACGACATTAAAAATGTCCACTTTAGGACAATGATTTAAAATAAAAATTAAAAGACATGACTAGTTAGCATTAAAGAATGTTGGTTTGTTTATTTTGTAGAATATTTTTCAAAAAGTTTTATTCAGTGCCCTTCCCCTGCAGCAGCAGACCAAATGTCTCCCCCCAGCCCCGCGGCCCCCGCCCCCCCCCCCCCATAACATAAATGATACTGCATCCAATTATGATTTCTGTGTGCACTGCCCGTATCCTTCCTGGCTGCTGTCTTTTGCCACTGCAGTGCACTATGGAAACGCATCCAGCACTTCCCGGATGTCCCAACCTGGGTTGGGGCCATTTACACCGCCGCAGTGTTCAACCCTGGTCAGGACCTGGGTAGGAGACCAGTGTTACTGGACCTGGGTTGACCCCTTTTACACCAAAGCTGACCTGGGTCCAACCTGGGTTTTTCCTTGGTGTAAAAGGGGTATTAGTAACCTAAATGAGAAGCTAGATTCTGTCTCTAGATCCTGAGCCAGTATGATTCATTGCAGCAATAAATCGGGAATGTGTTCCCTTTGGCATGTGCCTGTAGTCTCCATCTGGCATTTTTGCTGCCGGTTTCATTGTTTGGTAAAACCTTGCTGGGACCTGTCTGCATTGTTAATGCACGTACTGTACTTGTTTTATGACATAACATAAGTATTACCCATGAGTTGGCATCTCACCGCGCCCATTGTACGCACAGCGCTGAGCAGAATGGGCAACATCGGGCTGAGTTATGCGGTTTATTTTGCTTTCAGAAAAGACTGACCTATTTACTGTGACAGGACAGATATTACCAGGCAGTGCATGTAGGGCCTGATTCAGGGCCGCTCGCAGCGGGCCGAATTTGGCCCCTATCCGATGTTTGAGGTTTCCGCATGCAGTGAGTCTGCACGTGTGCACACCTCTGTAGCGAATGGCTTCGGAGAGTTTCACACTCACCGGACCGTTCGCTCCAGAGGGGGCAGGCAGACAGGGGCTGGAGCGCTCAGAGTTTTATGGGCGTCCCCAGAAAAAGGCTGGGCGTTCCCTTGGGAACACAGGCGTGGTGTGGCCTGCTCGGAGCAGGCGGCTGACATCACATGACATCAGCGCCTTCCCCCGTATCCAGCGATCAGCAGCGGAAATAACAGTCCTAGTTTTATTACTGAAGGAGAGAAAAGTAATTCGATGGTCCGCGACCGTGTAATGATTTCTCTCCCCTTCGGCTGATATGTTTGAGTACACAACCGCTCGCATACTACTAGTGGGGATTTGGCAAGGCGGCGGGCGGTGCTGACCGGCGAGTACCCACCTTACACACCCCCCAGCAGCACGGAATCCATGGACCGTGCTAGACAGATGCAGGGACCGTTGGGCAGCGGCAGTGCCAACCCCCAGGGACTTGCACTCTGGGTGCTGGTAATGCCCTCGCACCCCTCCTGGGTGTGGATCATTAGGTCAACAGTTAACTGGTCAACCACTATTGGTGGACAGGCAATAGGTCGACACAATCAAAAGGTTGACATGGTCTAGGTCAACATGGAAATGGTCAACACACAAAAGGTCAACAGGAGTTTTTCACTTTTTACAAAAATTTGCCGACATGGACACCGTATCAGCGCCCCCTCGCATGGCCCGCTGCGCTGGCACACTATTATACCCTAACCTTACGCCCACTTGGATCATGAAGTAAGTTGGTTTAAAAAGAAATCATGAAAAACGCATGTTGGCCTTTTCACGTGTCAGTCATTTACATGGAGACCTTTTGCTTGTGTTGAACGTCAATGTCAACCATGGCATGTGTCAACCTGTAGCACGTCGACCAATAGTAATCGACCTATTGACTATCGGCATAGACACTGTCGATCCATCGACCGGATTCCCTATGGCCCAGCACCGCCTCCCCTGACTGTGGCTCACCACCTTTTGCCATTTTACATGTCGACTTATTGCTTGTGTCGACCTTTTGACCATTTCCACCTAATGCATGTCGACCTCTTTCATGTGTCGTCTTTTGCCTATTCACATAATGACTGTCGCCCTATCAACCGCATTCCGTATATTCCGTATGCAAATGTTAAGATAAAACATTAATAATCCGGTTTGTAGGCCTCGGAGAGTGTCGCCGCATCGTCTTCCTTTGCTGAAGGCTGGGAGATGCGAAGAACAATATTTGTGTAACCTGGTTACTGTGGCGCTTTGTGTAGTGTTTTGGCTACAATTACAGTCCGTGTTTCCCTGCGCGTCGGCTATCACATCCGTAACCAACACGGGCAGGAATCCGTAGCGAAGCTGGGACTCATTAGGCCCAAACCTTCCTATAGGGGTTCCCCAGGTCTGTGAGGAATCTCCCACGTTATGTATATTCCTGTTAGCAATTATCAGCGGTAAATGGAACCAGCTGATGTACTGTATGTGTCCCCGCACTGCTCCTGACACACATTCCAGAGTCTTCATCATAAAGGGGCGGCATTCCTGGGCTATTCCCCCGTACTCCCCGGGGACAGGAGGAGTTATCCTGCCTGTCCGTGGTGTAGGCCTCGCTCCTCAGCACAGACATAAATCATGTATGTGACTGGGGAGAGTGATGAAGTGATCACAGAGAGAGGAGAACAGCCTGACATAACATTAAACGCCCAGGGTAACTTTTTTTTCCAGGTGTCTCTTTAACTTTTGTCAGCAGCGCCTTGTTATGGTGTCCCTAATCCAAACCTCCCATCTTCAGAATAGGGATGGCCATGACCAGTGATGATTCCTAATCATCGATGGTTTATGGCCGATGTTGAATTGTTTTGCCATCGATGTGGAGAACCAGATGGTTGCCCTCCTTTGATGGCAAACATAACCGAAAAGTTAGCTTTTTTCTCCCCCAAGGGGCCAGGTCACGGAGTAAAGCTCTGCCCCCCCCCCCCCCCGGCACCCGTGAAGCCCCGCCCCCAGGTTCTAAATTGGCCCGCAGGCCAATCAGTGAAAGAAAAATGGTTGACCATCCATTGCATAGTATGCCACCATCGATGGCCAGTTGCACTGTCGTCATCAAGGGCAACCATCGATTGGTAATCCCTACTTTAGAATGATTCCAGGCAGGACCCCCCGCGTGGCCTAGCGGCAAGGGGGCGTGGCCTTCAAATCATATCACATCACTCCACAGGGCCATGCCCCCATTTGCTGCTGAGAATTACTGGCCATGCCCCCAGCCCCTCTGCCTGCGGAAATAGCCGCTGTACGCATGTGCACAACATCTATTCATCGGTGACAGGGGGGACTCACAACTGTATACTGGAAACTATGTTTTTCTGAATTATTTGGATAAGGGATGCTCAACCTGTTTGATTTATTTACAGCATTCTTATATAGCTCAACATAATCCATCGCGTTTTACAATTGGAAACAACAGTGATGAAACAAACTGGGCAGAAACAGACTGACATGGAGGTCGGAGGGCCCTGCTCGCAAGCTTACAATCTTATAGGATATTTGAAAGTAACAGGGTTATATGTGATGCCTTGTTCCCCTTCCATATATCTCAGTCAGTGACTTGTAACGACAGAACTGTGCGCTCCCCAGCCTTGTGTCCAGGTCACACAATGCAATCCCCTGCAGAACATTTAATTAAAGGTCTTTTTCTTCTGATGATTAATGATCAGTCATCACTGTGATCGTTACTATACAGCTTATCCCTCTGCTCTCCGTCCAGGCTAACGTCGTCCTTTCAGCGCAGTGTAGACATGTGACTCTGTCTAATGTACAATATATATATTATCCAGACGTCAGACAACCGCCAGCGGTGCTCCCAGAACTTCCCGCAGTGCGATCTGTATTCTTCTAACCTCTAATAGACAAACTCTGCAGACTGTGATCCGTTCTCAGCTGTTGTTTAACTTGGTTACATTTCAGTTACATTTTTAGATATCAATTAGTAAATCTGCGTATAGCCAACTAGCAATATATCGGCTGGACCATCGCCCAGTATGTACTCCAGATTGGTCTGCAGACCACGTCAGTGACAGATACAGTGACTGACGTGGTCATTAGGTCGACGCAAGCATTTGGTCGACATGAGTTTTTCATACTTTACCATCCAAGTGGGCACAGAGTGAGAATATATTAGTGTGCCAAGCGTAGCGAGGCACCGCGCCCGAAGCGAGCCACGCGAGGGGACGCGGTACACTTATACGGTACCACTTAAGTGGACATAGAAAAACATGAAAAACGCTGATGTGGATAGTGGGGGTATGAAAAGGTCGGAGGACGCGTACCACCGCCCCTCGTGGTCTCGCTGCGCTCGCCACGCTTCGGGTTGGCGTTCATCGTGGGGTGGCGTTAACAATGGGGGGGCATTTGACCCATCAGGGTGGGTATACAATGAAAATTGGGGTCTGGGGGGCATTTAACATTGGGCCCAATGTAAAATCGGGTCTCGGGGACCATTTTACATTGGTTCCGATGTAAAAATCGCATCGATCGCATGCGATGCGATCGACGCGATTTTTTGGGACCCGATGGATACAATCAAAATCGCAAGCGCCGTGCTAGGAAACAAGTACCGCCCTATGACTCCTAATGCTCCCTTCTAGCAGCCCAACCCTAACCTCCCCCCACAGCCTGACCCCTACCTAAACCCAATCCCTCCGCCCGCAGCCTAACCCTAAAATAGTGCCTCTCATTATCACATACGGCGCCACTCTGATCCGTAAACACAGCATTGCAGCTATATATAGAACTTCCTGTATACAGCTTATTGGTCAGATTGGGGCCCCGTTTTCAGCCACGTGTGTATATCAGTAGAAATAGGCGGTTATTCTTGTTCTCATTGCAGCTCTCACATTTCACATTTGCAGTGGATTCATTTTTATCCAAAGAGCGGATACGATACGATACACTATAAATGTTATTACCATGCATAACATCGGTTCCATACCCCAAAGCGATTCCGGACTCTGATCTGTAAACATGGCTGAAAAGCACAGACTTTATCTAGGAAGCGTAAAAAAAACCATTCCATTCATCAAGAACATTGAAGATGGGAAGTGCAAGACCATAAACTAGCCCCAGCCAGTAATACTGTATATTGTCTGTACAGCGCTGCACAATATATGTGTGCGTTCTATAAATAACTGGTAATAGATTAAATAATAATGTGTCAGTTATACAGCTGTCAGATCTGAGATAAAGGTGGTCATTCAGGTTGGCTCACAAAGCACGTTTGGTTTGCTAAGGGACAAAACCATGCTGCACTGCAGGTGGGGCAGATGTAATGCTGTGTACAGCATGAGATTTTGACTAGGGAGAAGCCTGGAGAGGAGCCTGTCAGCCAGCACCTCTGGGGTGGGGTCTGATGTAGACATCAAGCCCCACCCCCTGTACTGCAATTCCCGGGTCTTTGAGGAGGGGACGGGGCTAAATGACACAATTTGCATCTTTAGCCCCGTCCCCTCCCCCCTGAAAAGCTGCGAATCACGGGAAATTAACGCTGCTGCATGGGAGATGCGGGGGGGGGGGGGGGATGCACCAGTATCCGGGAGGGTTGCCCACCATCTGGGAGGAGGAGCCTCCCGGCCATTCTGTGAGGTTTGGCAACCCTGGACTAACCTGATTCACCCTCAAAGTTCAAATCTGTTTGTATTGATGCATTGCAACTGCGGCATCCACCGAATTATTCAGGTCTTCTGGTTTTTTCTTTAATTGTTGTAATGACCACAATTCTTTTATTTTTTAATAAGTTAATTTAAATACTTTAGTTGAAAGTGACATGCCTGTTTCCCCTCATGCAGTGCTTCAGCAGACACATTTATTGTACAGCACTATCCATTTGCTAGGTGTATTCCATGTGTAAGCCAATCTCAGGCGTAAGTGTTCAGTGAAACATTACAGCATACCTGATACAACGCAGAGATCCACATACAGTAACCTCTGATGCAACAGCGCCCCTAGAGGACAAACACCATGAAGTCTGGTTTTGGAAGAAGTAAACTTTTCTAAAGCAAATTAGACATTACACAAAGTTTTGAATCACTCAGGAATAAGTGCTACATTTATTTATTCTTTCAGTCAGTTTGTTCTGCACAGCTCTCCCCATGGGAACTGGCTGCTGAGCCGATTACAGCAATTTACAGGCAGGTAATGTTATTAATGGCAGATACAGCATAAAATCAGCATGCCTCCACATGAAGATAATGTGGAGGATCCGGTCCAGGTTTTAGAGCAGCAGCAGGGAAACTAATGTGGTCAGGATTGGGCTGATATAAGACCAATACTTCATCTGATCCAGTGTATGGGATTCCTTGTCCCAATGTCATTTCCTAAGGGATCTGACTTATTTTGACTAGATCGCTTATAAAACACCCCTGCATCGCTCCGTGTGTATGGGCCACTGCGATCACACAGGCCACACTTGCGGTCTCCGCCCGATTTGGCGCACACGCAGAAAGCCAAAATCTGCATGATGCATCTACTCACCCACCTGCACCTGGCTGAGCGTCAGTATCTATAGGAAGACAGATGAATCTCTGCTGTTGTTGTTATATTATTACTTGGCTTCAGAAGAACACAAAAGGTGGAATGATGGAATACTGTTTTGTTATTCTGACACAGACGGCTCCTTTAATAAGACATTTACACAACGCCCGAAGCGTTGTCATACCCCGGCACACAGGGGATTGTGTAAACAGTAAGCAGCGCTTCCTTTTAAAGATCTCGTCTGGCCCTTAGTCTAACAAAACACGCGTAGCAAACAACATGGGACTTGTCTGAGCGCTTCCAGTATGTGGGTTCAATACGTGCGCTGCGTGCTTCTGGCTGTGTCAGGCCCTGGGCAAACTTCGCTGAACTGTTCCTGAGCTATAAATATCTTTTGTCCTTTAAAGAAAGACGAGTTTCCTTTTTCTCAGCGCTGAGCTGGACCATTCGTACAGTATCGGATAAGTATGTGTCCATACACGCAAGTAGGGATTTTTTCAATCCCGGAATTTGGGATTGAAAATTGCCCAATCCCATAATTTGCTTCCCTAATAAAAAATACTTGGCCTGGTCGCCCCGCATATTTACTTACGTGCGTGTTGCGGCCAGGCGGTAAAGCCGCGCGGGTGGGCGGTGAAACAGGGCGAGTGGGCGGGCAATGCAGTCAGGGTGGGAGAGCGGGCAGCGCACCCAGGACGGAGCTGTGTTGCCTGCGCAGCATGACCTCTGACCTTGTCACACTAAGCAGAGCTTCACTGCAGGGGATGGGAGGAGCCGGGCATGGGAGGAGCACCCGCAATCCTGGAAATCTTGGGATTTGAAACTCCAATCCCGGGATTGAAATCCCTGCATTTTAGGGGCCAAATCCCGGGATCCTGCCAATCCCGGGATTGGCCTCCCTACACGCAAGTACGGCTACGCCGGTCTTCTGACTGCCAGAATCCCAAACCAATAGAATCAGTATTGTTCGTGAAATCGGTAAATGATCACAACCGTTATCTAATTATCTCATAGCGAATCTGGCTGCCATTAAATAAGCGGCGCAGATGTCATTTCCACCACGAAAAAGGCGGAGGGTGGTCGTAAGCGACTTAAAGGATCGAGAAAAGAGGTGGAGACTTGAGCGCACTATGGGGGTGATTCAGGACCACTCACTAAGCAGCGGTCTTTCGGTCTGCAAATAGGCGTTCGAGGATCATCTTCTAGGATACAATAGAGAAATAATAGACCGCGTCTGATTGGTTGATATGGGCAACATCCTCTGTACAGTTTTAGAAACTTTGGTGAATGTACCCCTTATACTTACTGATGGTATTGGGGATTTATCCTGGCCTGTCCGTGTTGTACAATCATTGAACGCTCCTTAGACCAATCAAAGGGCAAGTAGCCAACAGAATAACTTCTGCACCAATAAGAAGGTCCAGTTCTATCGCCTCCATTGTCCGGTGCAGGGGCCCTTATTCTAATCGGATCGGTACGGCCCGCGTGCGGCCGTACCGCCGATGTTTTTACTCTGCACATGCGCAGAGGTCAATCTGCGCATGTGCAGCCCCCTTCGCCGCAGACGGATTTCGTCCGCCGCAAAGGGGGCGTATAGGGGCGTGAGAGGCATCATGCCCTCATTTCCCTATGTGTACGCCCCGCGTTTCATGGGCGTTCCCATGCAAACGCGGGGCGTACGCATGCTAATGAGGGCATGACGCAACTCATGGGGGCGGAAAGCTGACGTCGCCGGATGTCAGCTTTCAGCCCCCATACAAGCTACCACACGGACGATTGTCCGTGTGGTCTCAGCTTGCGGGAGCTGCCGCGGCGTGCGGACCTGCCTTCGATGGTCGACGACCATCGAATGCAGGGGGCAGCTCCCACCATTTTTATGCGGATCGCCAGCCGTCCGTGTACGGACGGCCGTGGCGATCCGTAGGGTGGGCGGGGATTCGTCTGGTGCGGTCGCAGCCGCATATGCGGCTCGACCGCACCAACCAGAATAAGGGCCAGGGTGAGAGAACAACCTTTCACTAAGGGGTTAATTACACTTTGCAATAACTTTCTATTGTCTTATACGTCACTGTGTAACGGGGGTCCTGTAACCTACAGCAGCCCCCCGGCCGCGGGTGTGATTTTACACCTATTCATACAGTAAGTGACACCACATCCGAGGGACACAATAGAGTGCGGGTCACACCTCGCCACCTCTTTACACAGGGACAGAAAACTGTCTCCGTATTCCCCGGGATGACATAACCTCCAAATCATCCGTACAAAAGGCGCCGCGAATCTGAGAATGATGACAAAACACAAATCTAGGACAGTCACCGATGTAACACAGGGGTGCGGTGAATGGAAGGCTTCATGGACAAAGTCACTATCATAATACAACCCTCCCGAGGGTCCGGTGTCGGTTTCAGCTGCTTCTGTGTGTCTGCCGGATCTACATTACAGAAGACTTAATAGGACCGGATGAATGACCGTCCTGCCGCCCGCAGCCAACAGCAGATCCCCCCTGACATAAAACATCAGTCACATTGTGCATTAGTGGCCAGGCATTGTGTGAGTGCGATCTGTTATTTTATTCAGTCCATTGCTAGATGACTGGGCCTGATTCAGAGGCGGTGGCAATTTCAGTGGTGTCACAACCGCACCATTATCGCTAGACTACGCATGCATCGAGGTAACGACGGAGCATGGGGCTGGGCAGCGAACCACTAACACGTGTGGCGGCTGTTTTAGGGTTAGTCCATAGAGTTGGTGGCAGAGTAGTCCCAGAAGTGTGCGATAGGAGGTTCTGGTGATCTTTTTACTTAGCTACCAGGACCTGGACTTAAACTTCCTGACTTAAACCCTTTCATGCTTTCCAGAGTGTCCTTGCATTCGTGTAGGTCTGGACAACCTGTGGCTCTCCAAGTGTTGTGAAACTACACATCCCAGCATGCAATGCTATAGTTTTAGCATTACCTAATACCAAAATTGTGGCAGGGCATGCTGGGAACTGTAGTCTCATAACAGGTTGGCCAGGTCTACTTTCCCGTATGCCTAAATGTATGGACATCCCCGACCTTTTGTTACCATGACAATTTCCACAGCCTTAATCCCAAGGAACAATAGCATTTCCTCCAGCAACCATTTGAATGTGTTTTTTAGTTCAGCATCTGATTCCTTTCCATCATTTTATAGTGAGTCATGTGACATGTGGGCGGAGCTTGCACATTAAGTACCCAATGGGCGAACGACATCCGAAATGTCCCATGGAAAACGTGCTGCTGAATAAATGACGGAGCAGCTTTTCTTAGTGGTTATAAATCAGACCTGAGAATTGCGTTTTGGGCTAGAAATCCCCTAATGGATGCTCTGCAGGGGAGTATGCTCTGCGAGAACACACGTACAAGCTCCGTAATGCACCTTTCTCATTGCAGGTATGGGATGAATTGCTTGATACAGTTTGAAGATTTTGCCAATTCCAATGCCTTCCGCCTGCTGAACAAGTACCGCCACAAGTACTGCACCTTCAATGATGACATTCAAGGTAAGGAAACGCCTTTAGCTTTCTCATAATGTCCTGATCCTGAATGTATTCATCAAGCTGCTCCTATGTTTTCTGTCCCGCCCTTCCCACAGCCTAATCCATCATGTCCTAATGGACACAATGGGTAGAGAGGAGGAGATATGGAACTGACAGGTTGGGAAGAGGAGGTATGGACATGATGAGTAGAGAGGAGGAGATATAGAAGTGACAGATTGGGAAGAGGAGGTATGGACATGATGGGTAGAGAGGAGGAGATATGGAAGTGACAGGTTGGAAAGAGGAGGTATGGACATGATGGGTAGAGAGCAGGAGATATGGAAGTGACAGGTTGGAAAGAGGAGGTATGGACATGATGGGTAGAGAGGAGGAGATATGGAAGTGACAGGTTGGGAAGAGGAGGTATGGAAATTATGGGTAGAGAGGAGGAGATATGGAAGTGACAGGTTAGGAAGAGGAGGTATGGACATGATGCGTAGAGAGCAGGAGATATGGAAGTGACAGGTTGGAAAGAGTAGGTATGGACATGATGGGTAGAGAGCAGGAGATATGGAAGTGACAGGTTAGGAAGAGGAGGTATGGACATGATGGGTAGAGAGCAGGAGATATGGAAGTGACAGGTTGGAAAGAGGAGGTATGGACATGATGGGTAGAGAGCAGGAGATATGGAAGTGACAGGTCAAGAAGAGGAGGTATGGACATGATGGGTAGAGAGCAGGAGATATGGAAGTGACAGGTTAGGAAGAGGAGGTATGGACATGATGGGTAGAGAGCAGGAGATATGGAAGTGACAGGTTAGGAAGAGGAGGTATGTACATGATGGGTAGAGAGCAGGATATATGGAAGTGACAGGTTAGGAAGAGGAGGTATGGACATGATGGGTAGAGAGCAGGAGATATGGAAGTGACAGGTTGGAAAGAGGAGGTATGGACATGATGGGTAGAGAGGAGGAGATATGGAAGTGACCGGATGGGAAGAGAAGGTATTGACATGATGGGTAGAGAGGAGGAGATATGGAAGTGAACGGTTAGGAAAAGGAAGTATGGACATGATGGGTAGAGAGGAGGAGATATGGAAGTGACAGGTTAGGAAGAGGGGGTATGACATGATGGGTAGAGAGGAGGAGATATGGAAGTGACAGGTTGGGAAGAGGAGGTATGACATGATGGGTAGAGAGAAGGAGATATGGAAGTGACAGGTTAGGAAGAGGAGGTATGGACATGATGGGTAGAGAGCAGGAGATATGGAAGTGACAGGTTGGAAAGAGGAGGTATGGACATGATGGGTAGAGAGGAGATATGGAAGTGACCGTATGGGAAGAGAAGGTATGGACATGATGGGTAGAGAGGAGGAGATATGGAAGTGAACGGTTAGGAAGAGGAAGTATGGACATGATGGGTAGAGAGGAGGAGATATGGAAGTGAGCAGTTGGGAAGAGGAGGTAGACATGATGGGTAGAGAGGAGGAGATATGGAAGTGACCAGTTAGGAAGAGCAGGTAGACATGATGGGTAGAGAGGAGGAGATATGGAAGTGACAGGTTATGAAGAGGAGGTAGACATGATGAGTAGAGAGGAGGAGATATGGAAGTGAACTGTTAGGAAGAGAAGGTATGGACATGATGGGTAGAGAGGAGGAGATATGGAAGTGAACGGTTAGGAAGAGGAAGTATGGACATGATGGGTAGAGAGGAGGAGATATGGAAGTGACAGGTTAGGAAGAGGGGGTATGACATGATGGGTAGAGAGGAGGAGATATGGAAGTGACAGGTTGGGAAGAGGAGGTATGACATGATGGGTAGAGAGGAGGAGATATGGAAGTGACAGGTTAGGAAGAGGAGGTATGGACATGATGGGTAGAGAGCAGGAGATATGGAAGTGACAGGTTGGAAAGAGGAGGTATGGACATGATGGGTAGAGAGCAGGAGATATGGAAGTGACCGGATGGGAAGAGAAGGTATGGACATGATGGGTAGAGAGGAGGAGATATGGAAGTGAACGGTTAGGAAGAGGAAGTATGGACATGATGGGTAGAGAGGAGGAGATATGGAAGTGAGGGGTTGGGAAGAGGAGGTATGGACATGATGGGTACAGAGAAGGAGATATGAAAATGACCGGTTAGGAAGAGGAGGTATGGACATGATGGGTAGAGAGGAGGAGATATGGAAGTGACCAGTTAGGAAGACGAGGTAGACATGATGGTTAGAGAGGAGGAGATATGGAAGTGACAGGTTAGGAAGAGGACATGATGGGCAGAGAGGAGGACATATGGAAGTGACCAGTTAGGAAGAGCAGGTAGACATGATGGGTAGAGAGGAGGAGATATGGAAGTGACAGGTTATGAAGAGGAGGTAGACATGATGAGTAGAGAGGAGGAGATATGGAAGTGAACTGTTAGGAAGAGGAGGTATGGACATGATGGGTAGAGAGAGGATATATGGAAGTGACCGGTTGGGAAGAGGAGGTATGGACATGATGGGTAGAGAGCAGGAGATATGGAAGTGACCGGATGGGAAGAGAAGGTATGGACATGATGGGTAGAGAGGAGGAGATATAGAAGTGATAGGTTGGGAAGAGGAGGTATGGACATGATGGGTAAAGAGCAGGAGATATGGAAGTGGCCAGTTAGGAAGAGGAGGTATGGACATGATGGGTAGAGAGGAGGAGATATAGAAGTGATAGATTGGGAAGAGGAGGTGACATGATGGGTAGAGAGAGGAGATATGGAAGTGACCAGTTGGAAAGAGGAGGTATGGACCTGATGGGTAGAGAGGAGGAGATATGGAAGTGACCAGTTGGAAAGAGGAGGTATGGACATGATGGGTAGAGAGGAGAATATATATAAGAGATAGATTGGGAAGAGGAGGTATGGGACATGATGGGTAGAGAGAGGAGATATGGAAGTGACCAGTTGGAAAGAGGAGGTATGGACCTGATGGGTAGAGAGGAGGAGATATGGAAGTGACCAGTTGGAAAGAGGAGGTATGGACATGATGGGTAGAGAGGAGGAGATATGGAAGTGACCAGTTGGAAAGAGGAGGTACAGTATGACAAGATGGAGTATGGTGGAAGAGACAGGTTGCAATACTTTCAGTATTTTTTAAGTAATTTATTAAGATGTTTATTCTAATTCACATGTGATGTTGCTACAGGCAAGCAATCAGAATCTACATCATTTATTTAGCACCCTCTAGAAGATAGTAGACTGTATGTTTGTTTTTGTTTTTTATGGCTTCTGTTTGCTCGCATTGGAGGTCATATTCAGACAGATGATCTGACCAAGCATACGGCTTGTGCAAGTTTGAGTGGTGCAATGGAGTCTTAAAACCTAAAGCATGATTGCAGCATCGGTAGACTCAGAATCCAGCTAAGGATATCCGTGTAACAGCCCCCAAGATTTCTGCTGCCAGCACCGCAGTGGGAAGCGTGCTATTTGTAGTGCCCCACGGTCTCACACCTCTCGGCAGCTTTGCGCCGTCCTTGGCTGGGTCAGTTCCTGAAAATGTAGCCAGGGGAAAAGTGGGTACATGGAAAGGCCCCTGGGAGAGGGGTAAATGGTCACTTGGTTAGTATGATTAGACTAGGTGATTCATCGCGCCCTACGGGCGCTCTTCACACCGGCGTAAGGGGCTACGCCCCTTAATTTGTGAACATTTGTATTGTGAGAAATATGGTTAGAATTGTATGAAAGATGCCCTGTATTGCAGCTTCTGGCAGTGGGTGAGGGTCCAGCATGGCAGCACAGGAGTACCGGACGGTGGCCCTGAGTCAGTGTCTCCTCCTACTGGGTGGGAGTTAGGGTGCATGAGAGCAGGAGGCTGGGATATGAGGCATGATAGGGGTATGTGGGCAACACAGCGTCAGCGATTACCCAGTGGTGGAAGTTACGGTTCAGGAGAGCAGGAAGCTGGGTAGTGATAGGGGTGTGTGGGCATACGGGGGACTAAAGAGGGTGGTGGACACTGTGCAGCTTCTGCCAGTGGGTGAGGGTCCAGCGTGGCAGCACAGAAATACAGGAGTCAGTGTCTCCTCCGACTGGGTGGGAGTTAGGGTGCATGAGAGCAGGAGGCTGGGCGGTAAAGCATGAAAGGGGAATGTGGGCAACACAGGGTGAGCGGGTCTCCACTGGCGGAAGTTACGGGGCAGGAGAACAGGAGGCAGGGCAGTGTCCTCCCACATTGATGGCAAAAGTATTCAACATCGGCCATAAACCATCGATTATTTGAAAATCATTGATGGTCGATGGGCATCCCTAGAACTGGAGGAGGGTGGGGGACAGTATGCAGCTCCCGGCAGTGAGTGAGCGTCTCCTCCCACTGGGAGGGAGTGAGCGTGCATGAGAGCAGGAGGCTGTATAATAGTGGTATGTGGGCAAGACATTGATAAAAGTTGTGGCGCTGGTGCAGAGGGCAGTGGGGAAACCTGCAGTGCGGCAGCCAGGGCCGGATTTCCCACCTAGGGGCGGTACCTGCTTGTGGTGGTACAGGATCCCCCATTGTCACGGGGGTACGTGAAATTCGGGAGCGGGGGCCGCGGTGGTCCGCTGGGGGGTGGAATTGCCGGAGGGGGGTCTGGGGGGTCTGCAAATTGCGGGAGGGGGGGTGGTGTGTGGGGATCCGCGGTTAGCGGGAGGGGGCGGGGGTCCGCAAATCGTGGGCGGGGGCGCGGGGGGGCTTGAATCGTGGGAAGGGGGGTCCGCAAATTGCGGGAGGGGGGTTGTCGGGGTTAGTGAATTGCGGGAGGGGGGGTTGCGGAGGTCCGTGAATTGCGGGAGGGGCGCGTGGGGTGCCGTGAGTCAAGGGGGGGTGGTGCGGGGGTCCGTGAATCACGGGAGGGGTCATGAATCGCAGGAGGCGGGGGTCGTGGGGGGGCTGCGAATCGCAGGAGGGGGGGGGTGTGGGGGGTTGCCGTGAATTGCATGAGGGGGGCGTGAATCAAGGGAGGGTGGGCGCAGGGGGGTGGTGCGGGGGTCCGTGAATCGCGGGAGGGGGCATGAATCGCGGGAGGGGGGGTCGTGGGGGGTTCCGAATCGCAGGAAGGGGGGTATGGGGGGTGCCGTGAATTGCGTGAGGGGGGCATGAATCGCGGGAGGGGGGGACCCCGAATGTGTGAATTACGGGGCGGTCGCAAATTGCGAGAGGTGCCAAGGGGGCCTGCAAATCGCGGGAGGGGGGCGCTACGGGGGGTTTCGTGAATCGCGGGAGGGGGGGTCTTGGGGGGTTGCGAATCGCAGGAAGGGGGGTGTGGGGGGTGCCGTGAATTGCGTGAGGGGGGCATGAATCGCGGGAGATGGGGTCCCCGAATGTGTGAATTAGGGGGCGGTCGCAAATCGCGAGAAGTGCCGAGGGGGCCCGCAAATCGCGGGAGGGGGGCGCTACGGGGGGTTCCGTGAATCGCGGGAGGGGGCGGCGTGAATGGCGGGAGGGGGGTCGCAAATCACAGTAGGGGGGGGTGCCGTGAATCGCGGGAGGGGGGGTCGCGGGGGTCCCTTTTAATGCCGGGAGGGGGGGTCGCAGGGGTCCCACGAATCGCGGGAGGGGAGGATGCAGGGGTCCTGCGAATCGCGGGAGGGGGCTCGCGGGAGGGAGGGGTCGCTGGGGTCCCGCAATTTGCGGGAGGGTCCCGCGGGAGGGGGTGGTTGCGGAGGTACAGCGAATCTCGGGAGGGGGTGGTCGGGTCTGGGACGGATATTAGACAGCACTTTCATCGACAGCCATTACATCGACACCATTAGTTCGACAGCTCAATAGGTCGACATGGTTTTAGGTCGACATGTCATTAGGTCGACATGTCATTATGTCGACAGCTCATTAGGTCGACAGCTCATTAGGTCGACATGTTTTTAGGTTGACACTGCCATTAGGTCGACAGAGTCTATGTCGACAGTCAAAAGGTCGACATGGGTTTTTTCACTGTTTTTTGGCCGAAATGTCGACACAGTCGACAATAGTCCGGATACCGTGGTGGTCGCGGGGGTCCCGCGAATCGCGGGAGGGGGGGGTTCGCGGGGGTCCCGCGAATCACGGGAGGGGGGGTCGCAGGGGTCCCGCGACTCGCGGGAGGGTGGAAAGCGGGGGTCCCGCGAATCGCGGGAGGGGGGGTCGCGGGGGGTTCCGCGAATCGCGGGAGGGGGGGTCGCGGGGGTCCTGGCAGAGGGTAGGGATGTGCAGGAGTAATGGTGGATGGTGGCTGTGGAGTAATGGTGGATGGTGGGCGTGTACTGTAGCCCTGGCTGGGCGGGGGGAGGTGATGTCAAGGGGATGGAACGTCAGACACATGAAAGTGAAACTGTTTTACACAGGAACGTTCTCCACAGGGGTTGAGTGACAGATCTGGCTAAATATATAAGAGATTGACAAGCCTTAGGTCGACACATTAAAAGGTCGACATGGCTTTAGGTATAATTAGACCATTTTAATTCTTAAAGCCAAAACCTAGATCCTTTATATTGCTGAGTGTATCTAACACCAATTAACAGTTCTACAAACAGCTTGCGTAACGAGGATACAGAGTGTAACCAGATGTAATAAAGAAGAATATAATAATGAAATGTGAGATTAGCATGATAATAATTAGCAGTTGGCAGCCTCAGGGAAGCGCCCGTCACCGTTCCACTCTTGTTGCGGCGTTCCGCTTCCTGACACATCTGTTCTTACAGCGACGATGGAAGGGGAAGCGGAGGGGTGGACACAGAATTCTGCAGAGATAATATCGCTGTGCATTAGCCACATTAGTACACAGGGAAGCGTAGCGCCGGCGTGTCAGAGCGGACGGGAGATGTGAGTCGGAAACGTAGAAATCGGACAAATGATCGCTGCAGATGTTCATCCAGAGGATTATGTGTCAAAATATCCTGGCTGCAGAACACTAGGAAACTCAGTGTGGATTCTTTTGCACATGTCTTTTGTTATTGGAATAGTTTTCCGTTGTAGATCCGGCATGGATTCTGTGCCAGTTTTTGCTGTAAATATTTAATTCCCTGACTGCACATAGTGTAGGGGGAGCTAGGCTGCTGGTCATTACTGTCCTGCACACCTGTGGCCAGGGAGTGTGTATAGGAGCAGATATTGTTCTATACCATCTCCTTCACACCTTTCCCTCTCCGTCATTCTACAGCTTTACCTCTCATCCCCATCATTCGTGTTACAGCCGCAGCCGTGTCTTCTTCATCAAGTCTCTATACCCTGCATTGATCATACCTTTATCTTCTCTTATTTCCTTGTCTATCATTCCCTCATCCTTCTCTTCTTTTTCATTCAGTTGCTCATGGTACAGTACATAATTCCTTCAGTCAGTCTCCTCATCACCCAATTCTTCTTCTCCAATTATCTACCTTGTGTCCATAACGCTTTCATCCAATATCCGTTCCTTTCTCTCCTTCACCCAATCTCTGCTCATTCCGCATCATTCCTTCATCTTATATCCAGCCCCTTCCTATCTCTCCTTAATTCGCTGTCTGCTCATTCCACATCATTCCTTCATCTGATATCCAGCCCCTTCCTATCTATCGAATCTCTGTTCATTCCACATCATTCCTTCATCCATTATCCAGTCCCTTCCTATCTCTCCTTCATTCACTCTCTCTGCTCGTTCCACATCATTCCTTCATCCACTATCCAGCCTCTGCCTATCTCTCATTCATCCAATATCTTCTTATTCCACATCATTCCTTCATCTGATATCCGGCCTCTTCCTATCTCTCATTTATCCAATCTCTGTTCATTCCACATCATTCCTTCATCCACTATCCAGCCCCATTCCTATCTCTCCTTCCTTCATTCACTCTCTCTGCTCGTTCCACATCATTCCTTCATCCATTATCCTGCCCCTTCCTATCACTCCTTCATTCAATCTCTACTCATTCCACATTATTCCTTCATCTAATATTCATCCCCTTCCTATCTCTCATTCACAAAATCTCTGTTCATTCCACTTCATTCCTTCATCTGATATTCAGCCCCTTCCTATCTCTCCAATCTCTGTTCATTCAACTTCATTTCTTCATCCATTATCCAGTCCCTTCCTATCTCTCCTTTATTCACTTTCTCTGCTTGTTCCACATCATTCCTTCATCCGCTATCCAGCCCCATTCCTATCTCTCCTTCATTCACTCTCCCTGCTTGTTCCACATCATTCCTTCATCCATTATCCTGCCCCTTCCTATCTCTCCTTCATTCTCTCTCTGCTCATTCCACATAATTCCTTCATCCACTATCCAGCCCCTTCTATCTCTCTACTCATTCACTCTCTGCTCATTCCACATTATTCCTTCATCTATTATCCAGCCCCTTCCTATATCTCCTTCATTCACTCTCTGCTCATTCCACATCATTCCTTCATCTATTATCAAGCCCCTTCCTATATCTCCTTCATTCACTCTCTGCTCGTTCCACATCATTCCTTCATCCACTATCCAGCCCCTTCCTATCTCTCCTTCATTCACTCTCTGCTCGTTCCACATCATTCCTTCATCCATTATCCAGCCCCTTCCTATCTCTCCTTCATTCACTCTCTCTGCTCATTCCACATCATTCCTTCATCCATTATCCAGCCCCTTCCTATCTCTCCTTCATTCAGTCTCTGCTTATTCCTCATCATTCCTTCATCCATGGGAATGCCCTGTGTACGGCGGCATCGGAACCATGTGGGCTGAGACGTGACGTTGGTGTAACAGATTCTAAATATGGCGCGTGCAGGTGGAACAGACAGCCGCATGCAGACGCCTTGATGTACGGCAGACACAGGCGGACTCTCACATTAGCAGTAGCTAGTAAGCAGGCTGCCGCAGATGTGCCTGATTCAGGATCAGCCAATCATGTAACAGGAAATCACAGAACGTCAGATATTCCTGCGGGCAGATCTGTTGTCTTTGCTGCTGCAGATAAAACATTGCACGTTGTGCTTTTGTATCGCACACACTGTTGTTGCCCTCATGTCTCTTACAGTCCTGACTCCTGATTATATGTATTTATTTTGGATCCTGGGTGGAACTTACTCACAGAATTCACATGAAATTCCTGGTGATGTGAAGACTAGCAGCCAGCCCTGCTGGATGCCCCGAGTCTCTCTCTGGCTCTAGTGGGGGCGTGGGACGTAACCCAGCAGGTCCCTGCTGCTATGTTCTACTCCCAGGCATTGTACTTCTGTTCGCTGACAGCGACACCAGGATCCGTAACAGAAACTAACTGCACTAATAAGGTTACGTACTAATAGGGCCCAGTGTTAGCCGGCTGTGACCCGGACAGGTGTGAGTGGAACTGTCTACATTGTCTGGGTCGACAGTCAATAGGTAGATACCAAAAGGTTATTCCCAATCATAGTTCACATGGATGTTTAAGTATAAAAAGGACAAAAAAATGATAATAAAAAATGCGAAGAACTTTTTTCATGTGTTGCTCTTTATTTTCCGTGTCGCCCTTTTTTTTTCATGTGTTGCCTATTTTTGTGTTGACCTTTTTTTTTTTTAACGTGTCAACCTTTTTTCTTGCTTCATCCTTTTTTAAGCATCAACCTTATCCACGCGTCAACCTTTATTTCATGTGGCAACCTTTTTTCCACATGTTAACATTTTGCTAGATGTCGACCTATTGACTGTTGGCTTTAGACACCGGAGACCTATTCACTGGACATCGACCCAGTTATATGCCCACCTGCCAGATGGGGGATTGGTACTTTTTTTTTTTTTTTCAAAGGGACATTTCTAAAAAGTTTGTACTGTTATCCAAGGAACTTTTTAAACAGTCACTGGGTTGGATGAGGGCACAACATAACAGAGAATATAATTAGTTTTGGTTTGTTTATTTAAATGAAAGACTTCCTTATCTTTTATATTGTCAGAGAAAACACCAGATACCAGGGGCCTATTTGCAAAGACATCTGCGGCTGGAATTGGAATCACTGCCTGTCGCATTGCTCTTTGGCGCCCCCCAGAGGAATAGAGGCCTCACCCCAGTCACACTGCAGTAGCCTTTCTGTGTCTGACCTATTGTGGTCAAACTAATTTCATTTTATTAAACTAATTAACATATTTTTTTATTAATTCTTCATCCTATTTAATGTTAATTGATGTCCTTGCAAACATGCCGCCTCCTGATAAAAACACGGGGCTGGGGAGTCGGGATTTGGAGGGTAAGTCCAGGACAATGCTGCGCCGTTTCCATATCAATAACATATTGAGGACTCTGTTGGCTCAGCTGTGGCAGGGAACTGAATGAGTAATTACAGCAGTCACTGCTGCCACACAATAAGAAAGCGAAGCTGTGGCTAATTATAAGATGCAGTCTCTGCATGCGGTATACTGGCATTGTGATGGTAAATGCACTTTTACACACTGCATAGCGCCAGTCTGAGGTGCATAGTCCTCCCCATGTTGTGCTGGAGCAGCGCTGGAAGTAAGTTGTGCGCACTTTGTGCAATAGAACGTTGCGTGGAAATAGTGCACAGTGGCCCTTATTCTGGTTCCCTCGCAAAGGCAAATTCCTTCTCAAATGGCCAAAACCATGTGCACTGCAGGTGGGGCAGATGTAACATGTGCAGAGAGCTTTAGAGTTGGGTGAGTTATTTTGTTTCTGTGCAGGTCATATCCGGAGATGCCCCCGCCTCTATATGTGCAGCCTGTGCGCCTGGTTTACTATTATACTGTTCAATCTAGAACCCTGCATCTTTTAAAACCTGTGCAGTTCCTCTTACCTACCCGGGGTGTCTCATTCTGCTGTGTTGCTTCTAGCACAGTGTGGTCGGTATTTCAGCACTGATATACAGACCAGACCTGTGCTAGAAGCACCGGAGACCTATTTTTGGGATGTAGGCTCAGCAAACCTAAACGGTCACGCCGACATTAGCCCTAGGGGGACACTTATCAAATCTTAGGAGAGAGAGAGATAAAGGGATGTGGGCCGAATTCGCTACCCGGGCCGATGTTTGAGCCATAGAAACGCTGGGCACACCCAGGTGAAGGAAGGTGTGTCCATGCATGCTTGGGGCGTCCGCCCCCATTGTGGTAGATATCGGGCATCTGAGAAGTGAACCAGAGGCATTTACCTGCCTGCTGAACTAGGGTTCTAGAATCGAAAGGTCTGAATCAGGCCCAAAGTACCAATTAGTCAGCTCCTAACTGTGCTTTTTCTAGCACGGCCTGTAGAATGACAGTTGGAAGCTGATTGATATTTTATCTCTCTCCAATGTTTGATAAATATTTCCAGTAATGTTGCAGATATTTTGTCATTTTCTAATGCAACGAATGCGTTCGAGACTCTGGTCATTTATAGTTCTTCATCTGAATAAGTGGAATAAATCCCCTGCAAAGCGGACATCAGTGCGTGCGTCGCCGAATCACCGTGGAAAAGTCTCTGCATTGCATTTTCTGGCATCGCCAGATGTAGAAGTGGCGGAAAAGTAATACGCCGGCGTAACGTTATTTGTCAGCAGAATTCTAATCCTATGAAGTGCCTGCTATTAGGTCTCCAACCTTTTACTCCTTTAAAACAGTCCCAGCAGCAGACCTGCGGTTCCCTCACTACCACATGACAGCGCTGTACCCATGTTCAGAACTGGGCATGTCAGTACCGCTATATATTGCCACTGATATATACAAATGTAAAGGCACTTAAGCCCCATACACACAAAAGGATATAATATAGAAAGGGCTTTCTGAGCACTGGGGCAGACGTTAAGCTTTAACAAGAGATAAATGCAAGGGTGATAAAGAGAGATAACCGTCCAGCCAATCAGCTCCTTACTGACTTTTTTCAAACACAGGCTGTAACATGGCAGTTAGCAGCTGATTGGCTGGACGTTTATCTCTCCTTATCACCCTGCATTTATCTCTTGTTAAGGCTTAATACATCTGCCCCAATATCTTTTACTATATCCTCTTGTGTGTACACTCAATATCATTACCGATGAGCGCTGTGGAAAGAACCCTCCCGTCTGCTGGACATATGCGGGTCAGTTTGGCGAGTCCCGGTGACGTCCATGAATGATATTGTTTATCGAAATCGCTCCGCGTGTACACTCTGGGAACGATTCAGGATGGCTCGTAGCTCCTGTCAGTTTTCAAACACAGCCTGGAAAATGACAGCCACTGATTGGCTAGAAGTTTATCGCTCTCTGCTTTTCCTCTCGCCAAGCTTTGATACATCTGCCCCTTTATTCTAAAAAGTCTTCTTACGTACCAAATATATCTCCAAATCTTGTCTGTATTTTCTTTTCTTTTCATACCAATTATCTCCCCCCGCCGAGTACTCTCAAGTTTGTACAAAAGAAACATTTCTGCAATTACGGCGTTTTGTATAGTACATTATGTATTTGGAAATGGAACAGACCTCATTGAGTAAATATCTGTAAGGCGGATGCTGCAAGGCTTGTTCTATGAGAACATTTTGCGAGCGCGGACCCCCGCTAATAGGCCAGGGGCGAGCAGAGGGAGGCCCGATATAGTAACACAACAGGACAAGAGGTTAATTGCAGTAATTGGAGCTCTTGGACACATCGTTTTCCCAACAATAGATGCTAATCAGTGTCCCAGCTGTATATTAAGTATCACCGCAGTTTCCAATTCGAACATTTATTTAATAAAAAAAAAAATATTTTTCTAATTTCTCTGTTGGTTTTTTTAAAATATTTTTTTAAAGTTTTTAATGTTTTTAGATATGTTTAACTGGGATCAGATCATCATTTTGTTATCAGCCTTCACTACCTCCTCCAAGTTTGAAGCGCAGGGGGATAGAATTATTTGCAGCCAATCAGATGGGGAGACTGTGACAGCTGCAGTTCTGTATAACACAAATGGGCCGAATTCAGACAATGCACAGGTCTGAATCCATCCTCATCCCCGATGGTGGGGGTCTGCGCATAACACTCATGCACAAGCCCTCGGAGCAGGCATGCCCCTGCCTGCTCGGGGGCAGGCGAATGGCCTCACATGATGTCAGCGCCAACGATTGTTCTGTATGCTGCATTCTCAGGATGTTGTGAAAGCCGCAATGATGCGGTTTTGTCCAATGACATGTGCATTATATATTGGTCCTGGCATAGGGGATGCGGATCTTAGAATATTGCACCGTCTTTTGTTTCGCACTTGGTAGTGGGGCTTTTTCATATGGCACTATGGCAAGTTTAATGTGTACAATGTCCAGCACAAGCTCAGTGAGATCTGCAGCTCTCACTGGCTGCCTGACTCTCATACAGACTCACAGTAATGTTACAATGCTGCAGCCCAGACTCCCAGTAATGTTACAGAGCTGCAGCTCTCACTGGCTGCCTGACTCTCATACACACTCACAGTAATGTTACAATGCTGCAGCCCAGACTCCCAGTAATGTTACAGAGCTGCAGCTCTTACTGGCTGCCTGACTCTCATACACACTCACAGTAATGTTACAATGCTGCAGCCCAGACTCCCAGTAATGTTACAGAGTTGCAGCTCTCACTTGCTGCCTGACTCTCATACAGACTCACAGTAATGTTACAATGCTGCAGCCCAGACTCCCAGTAATGTTACAGAGCTGCAGCTCTCACTGGCTGCCTGACTCTCATACAGACTCACAGTAATGTTACAATGCTGCAGCCCAGACTCCCAGTAATGTTACAGAGCTGCAGCTCTCACTGGCTGCCTGACTCTCATACAGACTCACAGTAATGTTACAATGCTGCAGCCCAGACTCCCAGTAATGTTACAGAGCTGCAGCTCTCACTGGCTGCCTGACTCTCATACAGACTCACAGTAATGTTACAATGCTGCAGCCCAGACTCCCAGTAATGTTACAGAGCTGCAGCTCTTACTGGCTGCCTGACTCTCATACACACTCACAGTAATGTTACAATGCTGCAGCCCAGACTCCCAGTAATGTTACAGAGTTGCAGCTCTCACTGGCTGCCTGACTCTCATACAGACTCACAGTAATGTTACAATGCTGCAGCCCAGACTCCCAGTAATGTTACAGAGCTGCAGCTCTCACTGGCTGCCTGACTCTCATACACACTCATAGTAATGTTACAATGTCCAGCACAAGCTCAGTGAGAGCTGCAGCTCTCACTGGCTGCCTGACTCTCATACAGACTCACAGTAATGTTACAATGCTGCAGCCCAGACTCCCAGTAATGTTACAGAGCTGCAGCTCTCACTGGCTGCCTGACTCTCATACACACTCACAGTAATGTTACAATGTCCAGCACAAGCTCAGTGAGAGCTGCAGCTCTCACTGGCTGCCTGACTCTCATACAGACTCCCAGTAATGTTACAATGCTGCAGCCCAGACTCCCAGTAATGTTACAGAGCTGCAGCTCTCACTGGCTGCCTGACTCTCATACAGACTCACAGTAATGTTACAATACTGCAGCCCAGACTCCCAGTAATGTTACAGAGCTGCAGCTCTCACTGGCTGCCTGACTCTCATACAGACTCCCAGTAATGTTACAATGCTGCAGCCCAGACTCCCAGTAATGTTACTGAGCTGCAGCTCTCACTGGCTGCCTGACTCTCATACAGACTCACAATAATGTTACAATGCTGCAGCCCAGACTCCCAGTAATGTTACAGAGCTGCAGCTCTCACTGGCTGCCTGACTCTCATACAGACTCACAGTAATGTTACAATGCTGCAGCCCAGACTCCCAGTAATGTTACAGAGCTGCAGCTCTCACTGGCCTCCTGACTCTCATACAGACTCACAGTAATGTTACAATGTCCAGCAAAAGCTCAGTGAGCGCTGCAGCTCTCATTGGCTGCCTGACTCTCATATAGACTCACAGTAATG
Source organism: Crinia signifera (assembly GCF_055691185.1). Lineage (NCBI taxonomy): Eukaryota > Metazoa > Chordata > Amphibia > Anura > Myobatrachidae > Crinia > Crinia signifera. The sequence goes on from NC_139218.1 coordinate 387,756,246, forward strand.
TTACAATGCTGCAGCCCAGACTCCCAGTAATGTTACATAGCTGCAGCTCTCACTGGATGCCTGACTCTCATACAGACTCACAGTAATGTTACAATGTCCAGCACAAGCTCAGTATGAGCTACAGCTCTCACTGGCCGCCTGACACTCATAAAGACTCCCAGTAATGTTACAATGTCCAGCACAAGCTCAGTACGAGCTACAGCTCTCACTGGCCGCCTGACACTCATAAAGACTCCCAGTAATGTTACAATGTCCAGCACAAGCTCAGTGAGAGCTGCAGCTCTCACTGGCTGCCTGACTGTCATACAGACTCCCAGTAATGTTACAATGTCCAGCACACGCTCATTGAGAGCTGCAGCTCTCAATGGCTGCCTAACTCTCATACAGACTCTTAGTAATGTATAAAATGTCCAGCACAAGCTCAGTGAGAGCTGCAGATCTCACTGGCTGCCTGAATCTCATACAGACACCCAGTAATGTATACAGTGTCCAGCACAAGCTCAGAGAGAGCTGCAGCTCTCACTGGCTGCCTGACTCTCATACAGACACCCAGTAATGTTACAATATCCAGCACACGCTCATTGAGAGCTGCAGATCTCACTGGCTGCCTGACTCTCATACAGACTCCCAGTAATGTATACAGTGTCCAGCACAAGCTCAGAGAGAGCTGCAGCTCTCACTGGCTGCCTGACTTTCATACAGACACCCAGTAATGTTACAATATCCAGCACAAGCTCAGTGAGAGCTGCAGCTCTTACTGGCCGTCTGACTCTCATACAGACTCCCAGTAATGTATACAATGTCCAGCACAAGCTCAGCTCTCACTGGCTGCCTGACTCTCATACAGACACCCAGTACTGTTCAGACAGAATTCTCATTTCTACATTTTACTGCACAATCTCTGTTTGCAAGGAACACCCTCAATCTGCACAACGCACTCCACTCCATGAGTTGTGCCGCCATCTCTGCCTGCAAATCTGCATGCATATCCCATGTATGTCTATAACTGTACATTCAGCAGTCTCCTGGATATTAATCACTGGGCGATAGCGCCGCGCGGGGCTGTGCATCGCCATGCCCCTACACACGGAAACAGAGGAAGATTTCCCACATCAGACTGAGCTGCATTTTCCATTCTAGTGTAGTTTGGGGCCTTTTTTTTCTCTCGTGCATAGAAAACAACCTGTGCTGGGCTTTTACTGTAGCTGTGAAAGAGAATCTGATATCTGTTCGGCTGCACTGCGGGTTCCTCGGATAATGACTGATGTATAATTAGTCTACTCAACCTCAGGACTTCTATATATTTAGAGGATCAACAACACATATAATTACTAAAAAATTGTTGTATTATTCTTGCAGATTTTAGTGGGTGCCTGAAATTTGTATGAGCGAAGGGAGAATAAACTCCTTAATATTTCACCAGCTTCTAAACTTGAGCATGATTTAAATTCAGTCCATAAATGTATAACTTATCCCGCCGTTAGTGCATGAAAAGCCTACCGGTATTTCACTGACACACGAAGGGACTTATTCAGCGCCGGAAGCAGAGGTCAGAAACGTCTTCGCGTGTGCAGTGGAATCATTGCGAGTGTGTGAACGTCATCTATTCAGTAATCACTGGCTCCTTTTGCAGAGCAGCAGTGATCACTGGTTCCCCCAACTTGTTGTCGTCCCCCCAACCCCGCACCTGCTTGCGGGAAAATGCAACCCCTGTGTGTGACACCAGGACAGTGTCTTATCAGCGGAACTGTCCCCATGTTTCGGGGGTACCCATGTAAAAGGGACAGATGGGAGGTATGATCCAGGCAATCATTGGAGCAAGTTCACATAAACAAGTGCAAATTGTTCCTATCTTTAAAAATGTTTGTTACCTTTTCAGGGATATTGGCACATACATTAAGGCCCTTATTCTAGTTGATTCGGACGGATCCGTATTTCGGACAGGAACCGAATGTTCTTAGCCCCGCCTACCGTACGGATCGCTCACACCGTCCGAACGCGGTAAGACGCCGAGCGAACGGACCGCCAGTGGATGTTTCATGTGAACACCTCCTCCATCTGTGGGAACCTCCTCCATCCTCCGATGGTCGCCGACCATCGAATGATGTACCGAGTGGTCAGACAGCACCGAGTGCTCCAGACCACTCGGAAATTTTTCCGTATGAAAGCAGGGATATGGGCGGGCAGCTGGCATCCGGCTATGTCATATGTCCGCCCCCACACGTGCGTCAAGGCCGGATTACCATACGTACACCCAGCATATTCATGGGAACGCCCATGAAACGTGGGGCGTACGCATATGGTAATGAGCCCAAACAGCCCTTCAGCCCCTCTCCACCCCCTGCTCAGACGGTTCTGACCGATCATTTTCTACACGTAACTCACTCAGTGTTCGGATGTGCGATGCGTTCGCACATGCGCAGATACGCCTCTGCACATGCGCAAATACCAAACATCGGCTGTCCGACCGCACATGCAGCCGTCCGAGTCAATCAGAATAAGGCCCTATGTGTGGTTTTGATTTAAAAAGAACTGGTTTTATGTAATTGCCCCCCCTCCCGCGATTTCCGCGACCCCCCCGCGCGATTTGCGGGCCCCCGCGATTCATGGCACCTCCGCGACCCCCTCCCGATGCACACACACCCCGTGACCCTCCCCTCCCGCGATTTGCGGACCCCCGCCCCTCTTGCGATTCGCGGACCCCTGCGCCCCCCCACCCGCGATTCTACCCCCACTGCGCCCCCCCTCCCTTGATTCACGGTACCCCCGCACCCCTCCCGCAATTCACTGCACCCCCCGCGCCCCTCCCGCGATTCACGGCACCCTCTCCCGGGATTCACGGACACCGGCAACCCCCCTTCCGCAATTCACTGACCCCTACAACCCCCCTCCCGCAATTTGCGGACCCCCGTAACCTCCCGCAATTTGCAGACCCCCCTGACCCCCTTCCGGCAGTTCCACCCCCCGCGACCCCGCTCTCGCATTTCACGTACCCCCGTGAGAATGGGGGATCCTGTACCGCCACAAGCAGGTGCCGCCCCTAGGTGGGAAATCCGTCCCTGGCTGCCGCGCTGCAGGTTCCCCCACTGCCAGAAGTGTCCCCACGGTCCTCTGCACCAGCGCCACAACTTTTATCAATGTCTTGCCCACATACCACTTTTATACAGCCTCCTGCTCTCATGCACCCCCTTACTCCCTCCCAGTGGGAGGAGACGCTCACCTCCTGCCGGGAGCTGCATACTGTCTCCTACCCTCCTCCAGTTCTAGGGATGCCCATCGACCATCAATGATTTCAAATCATCGATGGTTTATGGCCGATGTTGAATACTTTTGCCATCGATGTGGGAGGACCAGATGGTTTCCCTATATCGATGGCAAAGGAGAACCGATCAAGTTTCAAATTTTTTTATGGTGCCGGGACACGGAGCCCCCCCCACCCAACAGTCCCGCCACCGAGTTCTGATTCTTCCACGGCCTATTTAGTCAGATATAATGGATGACTATGAACCATCGATGGCGTCTGCACCAATGCCCATCCCTACTCTGCAACAGGCAAAAACCTTTACTACCCCTCATGCCCACACACCTCTATCACTGCCCGGCCTCCTGTTCTCCTGCCCCATAACTTCCGCCAGTGGGGACCCGCTCACCCTGTGTTGCCCACATTCCCCTATCATGCTTTACCACCCAGCCTCCTGCTCTCATGCACCGTAACTCCCACTCAGTAGGAGGAGACACTGACTCAGGGGCACCGTCCTGTATTCCTGTGCTGCCACGCTGGACCCTCACCCACTGGAAGAAGCTGCACAGTGTCCCCCACCCTCCTCTTTAGTCCCCCTTATACCCACACACCCCTATCACTACCCAGCCTCCTGTTTTCCTGTGTCGTGACCTCCGCCAGTGGGGAGCCGCTGACTCAAAAACACCCTACTATACTATTGCACACACACACCTAAACAACATGCACACACAGCCCCCCCCCCCACACCCACAAATGTCACTGTACCATCCACACTATCAATGTACATCTTACTCTGTAACCGCTTTTTAATTAAACAAAACAATACACACCCCCTTCCAAATCATATGCTCTCTATTTAACACATTTCACCTATAACTCAAGTTGCAATACAGGCCATCTTTCATACAATTCTAACCATCTTTCTCATATACAAATGTTCACAAATTAAGGGGGCGCAGCCCCTTACGACGGTGTGAAGAGCGCCTGTGGGGCGCGATGAATCATCTAGTTGTTATTATATTCATCTAAAGGTGGCCATACACTACTGCGATGTGTATGACCAGCTGACCCCCGCGAGCCACGGAATCGGTACATCTATCAGACCAGACTTAGGTCTACAGTCATTAGGTCGACTGGCCCCAAGGTCGACATGGATCAAGGTCGACGTGACTTAAGGTCGACATGGGCCAAGGTCGACATGGGTTTAGGTCGACAGTCATTAGGCGACATGAGTTTTTCACTGTTTTTTACCCGAATGTCGACACAGTCGACATGGACACAGTTGGAGTTGAACCGCAGCCGCTCGCTTCGCTCGCAATGCTTCGGGCACACTATTTTATTCTCCCACCACGCCCTAGTGGATGGTAGGGCATGAAATACCACCTGTCGGCTCAAAAAACAGTGAAAAACTCATGTCGACCTAATGACTGTCGACCTAAACCCATGTCGACCATGGCCCATGTCGACCTTAAGTTATGTCGACCTTGACCCATGTCGACCTTTAACCCTGTCAACCTTGGGGCCAGTCGACCTTCCGGGGTCGACCTAATGAAGTGTGGTCTGACAGATGACCGTTTCCCGCGAGCCACCCGGGAGGCAGGATCGCACGCGAGGTCCTGTCACGTGATGTTTCACATGCGACCCCTGTACCCTGATGCTGGAAGGTCGGGCCTGCGTGCAGGTTAACCCAGCCCCGCCAAGTTCCCTCTCTCCAGCCCCTGTGCACAGCTGAGAACGCCTTCGCAGCCGTGGGGAGAATGAGGTGCTGATGACATCATCGCCCCTCCCTCCCAATGGCTGGGGAGTGCTCGTGTTTTCTGGGGCACTCCTAGAAAATGCTGCGTTACCGCCCCCAAACGCCCGCTGGGTGTCAATCATCCTGCGAAGGCTAGACTTCCCTGGCTGCTTTCGGAATTTACCTTTATCTCTCCCACCCTATATTTCTCTAGTACATAGACCTTTAAGTTCCCTGCAGCAGGAATCAGGAGATGCTGTTATGTCAGAGCATGGGAATGATTGGCTGGGGAGCTCCCTCTCCTAGGGGCTTGGAAAACACAGCACATAATACACTGAGTCCCAGTATTCTCTCCTGAAGGATGTCTCCAATGTTCCTGGTCTGCAGCTAGTGATATTAAGTCTTCCCGGGACACTTTCTATAGAACTGCCGTTTCCATTGGTATCATTCCGTCTCTAGTCAGCATAGCCAACAACCCAATGTAATGCTTATTGTTGTGCGTTGCTAAGTCAGTTTTATCTTACCCCCAGCTGGGTTCCGAACTGAGGGGTAGATTTTTAGAGCTCGGTGAAGTGATAAAGTGTCTGGTTTTTATCACCGGCCAATCAGCTCCTACCTGGGAAGTTATAGGCTTGGTTTGAAAAATGACAGGTAGGAGCTGATTGGCCGGTGATAAAAACCAGACACTTTATCACTTCACCGAACTTAATAAACCTTTTTTGTTGCCATGTGTAACGGGGGAAGTGGTCGCTAATGAAAGTGGTCTGCAGATGTGCCTTAGCACCTATGCGTAGAGCCCACCATCGACAGAGAGGCCGAATTTGCTACTCTACGAGCGCTTCTGAATCGGTACTATAGGCTGGAAGCTTCACTGGGTCAGGGACTGATGTGAGTGGGCAGATATTCTCTGTACAGCGCTGCGGAATATGTGTGCACTATATAAATAAGAATGATAATAATAGTGTGATCTCTTTGCTTTCATTGTGCAGTTGTTGACCGGATATTGTTGTCATGTTTTGCATATATTGTTTGACGCTGTCATTTTCTTGTAGTCATGGACAGGTTTAACACGGAGCATTTGACAGAAATATTGCTGATTTTGTTTGCCAGACATATTTGGTTATTTGCAGATTCTAACAATTTAAAAAAAAAAAATCAGACGTTAAAGGCTATTTATCAGTTATAGATGTTGATACAGTGTCCCCTAGTGGTTATCTTTATATATGCGTGGATTTATTTATTGGAACCATTCTAATCATTTCTCTTTAATATATTAATACAAAGTGCAGTTGTTGCCCTCATTACTATTATCAGTTATTATGCTATTTATTTCCCCAGGTTCCTAATATTACGGTGCCACCATCATCTCTACACAGCGTCCTTACAGGCTGTGCTAATTCTGCCTTATTATAATGTAATAGCACTACGGATTTCCCTGCTCAGAACCGGGGTTTTACTGGCTGGCCCCTCTCACAGCACACCTGAGACCGGGGGAGGTCCCTGGCTCCCCCCTCTCACAGTATACCTGAGACCGGGGGAAATCCCCGGCTCCCCCCTCTCACAGTATACCTGAGACCAGAGGAAGTCCCTTGCTCCCCCCTCTCACAGCACACCTGAGACCGGGGGAAATCCCTGGTTCCCCCCTCTCACAGTACACCGGAGACCGGGGGAAGTCCCTGGCTCCCCCCTCTCACAGCACACCTGAGACCAGGGGAAATCCCCGGCTCCCCCCTCTCACAATACACCTGAGACAGTGGGAAGTCCCTGGCTCCCTCCTTTCACAGCACACCTGAGACCGGGGGAAGTCCCTGGCTGCCCCCCTCAAAGTACACCTGAGACCGGGGGAAATCTCCGGCTGCCCCCACTCACAGTAACCCTGAGACCAGGGGAAGTCCCCGGCTGCCCCCTCTCACAGCACACCTGAGACCAGGGGAAGTCCCCGGCTGCCCCCTCTCACAGCACACCTGAGACCAGGGGAAGTCCCCGGCTGCCCCCTCTCACAACACACCTGAGACCGGGGGAAGTCCCCGGCTGCCCCCTCGACCGGGGGAGGTCCCCAGCTGCCCCCTCGACCGGGGGAAGTCCCCGGCTGCCCTCTCTCAAAGCACACCTGAGACCGGGGGAAGTCCCCGGCCGCCCCCTCTCACAGCACACCTGAGACCGGGGGAAGTCCCCAGCCGCCCCCTCTCACAGCACACCTGAGACCGGGGGAAGTCCCCGGCTGCCCCCTCGACCGGGGGAAGTCCCCGGCTGCCCCCTCGACCGGGGGAAGTCCCCGGCTGCCCCCTCTCAAAGCACACCTGAGACCGGGGGAAGACCCCGGCTGCCCCCTCTCACAGCACACCTGAGACCGGGGGAAGTCCCTGGCTCCCTCCTTTCACAGCACACCTGAGACCGGGGGAAGTCCCTGGCTGCCCCCTTCAAAGTACACCTGAGACCGGGGGAAGTCCCCGGCTGCCCCCTCTCACAGTACACCTGAGACCGGCGGAAATCTCCGGCTGCCCCCACTCACAGTAACCCTGAGACCGGGGGAAGTCCCCGGCTGCCCCCTCTCACAGCACACCTGAGACTAGGGGAAATCCCCGGCTCCCCCTCTCACAGTACACCTGAGACCGGGGGAAGTCCCCGGCTGCCCCCTCTCACAGTACACCTGAGACCGGGGGAAGTCCCTGGCTCCCCCCTCTCACAGTACACCTGAGACCAGGGGAAGTCTCCAGCTTCCCTCTCTCACAGTACACCTGAGACCAGGGGAAGTCCCCGGCTGCCCCCTCTCACAGCACACCTGAGACCAGGGGAAGTCCCCGGCTGCCCCCTCTCACAGCACACCTGAGACCAGGGGAAGTCCCCGGCTGCCCCCTCTCACAGCACACCTGAGACCAGGGGAAGTCCCCGGCTGCCCCCTCTCACAGCACACCTGAGACCAGGGGAAGTCCCCGGCTGCCCCCTCTCACAACACACCTGAGACCGGGGGAAGTCCCCGGCTGCCCCCTCGACCGGGGGAGGTCCCCAGCTGCCCCCTCGACCGGGGGAAGTCCCCGGCTGCCCTCTCTCAAAGCACACCTGAGACCGGGGGAAGTCCCCGGCCGCCCCCTCTCACAGCACACCTGAGACCGGGGGAAGTCCCCAGCCGCCCCCTCTCACAGCACACCTGAGACCGGGGGAAGTCCCCGGCTGCCCCCTCGACCGGGGGAAGTCCCCGGCTGCCCCCTCGACCGGGGGAAGTCCCCGGCTGCCCCCTCGACCGGGGGAAGTCCCCGGCTGCCCCCTCTCAAAGCACACCTGAGACCGGGGGAAGACCCCGGCTGCCCCCTCTCACAGCACACCTGAGACCGGGGGAAGTCCCCGGCTGCCCCCTCTCAAAGCACACCTGAGACTGGGGGAAGTCCTCGGCCGCCCCCTCTCACAGCACACCTGAGACCGGGTGAAGTCCCCGGCTGCCCCCTCGACCGGGGTAAGTCCCCGGCTGCCCCCTCTCAAAGCACCCCTGAGACCGGGGGAAGTCCCCGGCTGCTCCCTCTCCAAATCTTCATTATTTATAACAGATCTGCTAACGAGCTGATGCCTGTGACAGAAACAGTTATAGTTATTTACTAAGGAAGTAGTAATATGGAAACTGTGCAGGAGTGGCCCTGTAACCAGCTGTGGCAGGTGGCGGATCTGAGGGCCACATGTTGACCGTTACTGATCTCGTGCGAGCCATTCTATCAAACTGAGTTATTGCACCTGACATACGCCGGATAACCTCAGTCTCTGCCCCCATCCCACCCTTCACTCTGGCCCCGCCCATTTTATTCTGCCCTGCCTTTGTTCTGTCCAGCCTGCACACCCTGTCCATGGGCTTACATGTAAAAGCAGCACATATTTACCCTGCATGCAAAAAACATTGGAATATTTGCTCCTCTTGCTTATTGCAGCAATAATGAAACCATCAAGAAAAAGCAGATTTCCTGCCATTCTGTCACCTATGATGTCATATATGACGCACATCTATATAATGTAACCAGCCTTTGGGATATATCTTCACGGGGAGTGTTGCTGTAGTTGTACAATGATCTCACTGCCTGTAAGAAACACACCACTGTGAGACCCAGGGCTGCTGCAGGCGTAAGGCCGGGACCCTCCTCTGAGTGTAGCAGTAACAATTTGCTAATAGCCCTTTTGGCATCAGAGCTGATATTGGTGATAATCCTTCTGTTCCCCCCCACCCGGTAGTCAGTGCATAATGCAGCAACGTGTTAGGCCTGTAATTAAATGCTGAAAGAATGGAAAATAGTTACATACGGAATATGTGGCGTGAATAAGATGTGGTGATAGAGGATTGTTGGAACTTGTGTGTAAAATGGAAACACTTTATTTTACCGCTCCTGCGCAATAAATCAATGTACGCATCAATAGCTATAAAAACTTTCAATATGCACTTGATGCTAGGGATGGCCATCGACCATAACATTAGAAAACATTGATGGTTTATGGCCGATGTCGAATAGTTTTGACATTGATGGAGGAGAACCAGATGGTTTCCCACCATCGATGTCAAACATAAGCGAATAGTTTCGTTTTGCTTTTTCCTGGGACAGGGAGCATAGCTCCGCCCTGGACACCCGTGAAGCCCCGCCACCCATATTCTGATTGGCCGACAATCAGTCAAAGACAATGGATGACCATCGATTTGTAAAAACATCGATGGTCATCCATTGTATAGTTATGCACCATCGATGACCAGTTGCACTTTTGCCATCGATTGCAAACATCGATGGCAAAGGCACCGATGGCCATCCCTACTTGATGCATGTCCCCTTGCACGCAGGGATCGGGATGGAGTGGGAGGGGCTTCTAGACACAACCCAATTGACAACTCTTTACAAAGCTGTTCACTGTTTTATTCGTTTGTTCTCAATCTGTTACTTGTTTTTAATACCCCTCACAAATACGCCATGGGTGGCTGGCCTTTGCATTACTAATCGCATGTTAGTAGAGGCGCGGTGGGGTGTGTTGGCGCTATGGGTGGTGGGTGTGTCGTGCTTGGTACATCCAGGCTGGAAGAGGATGCAGGGTGGGGGAAGACACAGCAGGGGGTGCAGGGTGAGAGGGGAGAAGCGGACACAGCGAGAGGGGGGGTGCACGGTGGGAGAGAACTCAGGAGGGGGAACGCATTGGAGAGGAGGGATGCAGGGTGTCAGAGGAGGCAGGGTGAGAGGGGGGGGGCGCAGGGTGGGATCTGCAAAAGGGGGGCACTGTGCTGAATCATGTCTGAGGGGCAGTGTGACTGAACTGGTGCTGGGTGGGGGGCAGTGGGATAAGGGAAAGTTGGCTGATTGGGTAGGGAAGAGGGTTAAGGTAGCAGGTTGAGAGACACTGTGAGGGCTGGGGGGGGTACTGACCTGGGGATGGCTTGCCTGGCCCGTGCACATTGCAGCTCTGCATGCACACTCACCTGCCAGACTCAGCTGCTGAGATCTGGGTTCTGGAGTGACTGCAGTCATACCTTTCCGCAATGGCGTGTAGTGGCCCATGATTATACCAGCCCCGGCTCAAGAATCTCCGCTGCAGGCTGGACATCTCCCCTCCCCTGCTGTCAGACATTTCTGCAGAGAGCCATTCAGAGGCTCCCCCATTGGGGGGGCAGCAATGGGGTGTGTGGGAGAGCCAATCACTGCAGGGGGGACAGATGTGCTTGTTTTCTTGTCAATGCTTATTTGTTGATGTATTCTGTTGTATTGTGGCACCATATAAATAAATGGTGATAATAATAATTATATGAGATATCCAGTCATTTCCCGATCTCCCTTCTGTGTTTCAGGGACGGCGTCGGTGGCGGTCGCCGGTATCTTGGCTGCTCTCAGGATCACAAACAACCGACTCTCCGACCATAAGTTTGTTTTTCAAGGTGCCGGTGAGGTAAGAACGATGGAGTAGGCGCATGGCGGTACATCTATAGAGGCAACCAGTCAGCGCAACCAAGTGGCGTCCATTATTATTGTTGTTTATTTATATAGCGCCACCATTTACATAGCGATGGCGTAAACGGTCAAACCACACCGATACGAGCTGTGAGACGGCGGTGCTAACCACTGTGCCACTGCTTTTGTCAAATGAAACACAAGACTCTGCTGGTGTAATCTATTAAGGTATAGGTATCCATGTTGGGCAGTCTGGCTTAGCCCAGGGCTGCTGCATGTTAGACATCCAGCATTGATGTTGGGGTGATTTATTGAACCCACCTGTGTCGATTCCTGTAATTATAGAACTGTAGACACCGCACCTCCCCAGAGGGACCTGGCTAGCTCCAGCACTAGCTGACCGCACTGGTGTCCATCCATGAAGCCCAGGGTTGCACCAGTCCCTGATTCCTCCGTATTGTTCTGTGCCCTGCCCTTATACAGTACCTTGTACTCTACGCAGGTGGGAAGGGGGACTCTACGCGGGTGGGCAGGGGGACTCTACGCAGGTTGGGAGGAGGACTCTACGCGGGTGAGGAGGGGGACTCTACGTGGGAGGGGAGGGGGACTCTACGCGGGTGGGGAGGGGGACTCTACGCGGGTGGGGAGGGGGATTCTACGCGGGTGGGGAGGGGGACTCTACGCGGGTGAGGAGGGGGACTCTACGCGGGTGCGGAGGGGGACTCTACGCGGGTGGGGAGGGGGACTCTACGCGGGTGGGGAGGGGGACTCTATGAGGGTGGGGAGGGGGACTCTACGCGGGTGGGGAGGGGGACTCTACGCGGGTGGGGAGGGGGACTCTACGCGGGTGCGGAGGGGGACTCTACGCGGGTGCGGAGGGGGACTCTACGCGGGTGCGGAGGGGGACTCTACGCGGGTGGGGAGGGGGACTCTACGCGGGTGGGGAGGGGGACTCTACGCGGGTGGGGAGGGGGACTAAGCGGGGGGAGGGGGACTTTACGCGGGTGGGGAGGGGGACTCTACGCGGGTAGGGAGGAAAACAGGCTGAGAATTGAGATAGATGGCAAATAAGTGTCACACAGATCAATATAGATGTGTGTGTGTGTGTGTGTGTGTACATATGTACGTGTGTATGTATGTGTGTATATATATTCATACACATAAGTCACTCACATACCACTACACATCAGGCACAGGATCCTGGATTCGGCTTGTCCTGGGCGCACTCTGCAGTGGTTCCGATATAATTTGCAGTTAAGCTGCTGTATTTCTGCTCATCAAACATGACCTGGCTTCCTGGCACAGTATCGTCCCTATCAGACAATAACAGTAATCCTCTGCAATAAACATTTATTTAAAAAGAGAGCCCAAAGAATAAGACTACAAATACTATAAACCCTGGGACTTAGACTGTGGAATTAGAGGCGCAGATAAATCGGATCACGCATTGATGCCGGACACAGATTTTCTTTCATTTAGAATTACAAAGAAACGGGAAAATCCTTTCTTCTCCTTCCCAGTGAATCCTTTCATTAATGCTTCATATTGGTCCTGTCTGTTTTCTTTCATCAGATGTCAATCACCTTCCATTTATAATGTATTATTTACAATCTCTGTGCAGTCTTCTCTTAATATATATATATATATATATACTAGGTGATTCATCGCACCCTGTGGGCGCTCTTCACACCGGCGTAAGGGGCTGCGCCCCCTTAATTTGTGAACTTTTGTATTGTGAGAAATTGTGGGAAGGGGGGACGTGGGGGTTTGCGAATTGCAGGAGGGGGGTTGTGGGGGTCCGTGAATCATGGGAGGGGCGGGGTGCGGGCGGTGCCGTGAATCCCCTCGAGGGGGGGGGGGTCCGTGAACCTGCGTTACACGAAAGGACTCGGCTAGCTCAGAGCCGGGAGGGGGGGGTCGGACTCCTGCGTTACACGAAAGGGCTCGGCTAGCTCAGAGCCGTGAGGGGAGGTGTTTGTGCCGGGCGCCACTAACCCACTGGGGGGAGAGAGGTGCACTTAGCAGCCGCCGGCTTCTGCTCTTCTGCTCCGGGGGGAGAGGTGGGGGCGCAGCCGCTGCTAAGCAGCTGGGGGGGGGAGGTTGCAGGGGCTACTGCTCACCTGCTCCATGAAGAGACATACGCTGGAGGGGGAGAGGTGAGGTTACCAGGTGTCGGCTGCCACTATCTATCTGCAGGGCAGAAGGGGGGGTAAGCAATGCTGTGGAGGCAGTAGTGTCTTTGCCTGGCAGCATGTGGGCTAGTTCTCTGTCACTATGTGAGTGTGTGTGGGCGGAGTCAGAGGCTCTGATAGGCTATTAGGCTATGACTCCACCCAGCGTTATAGACACACTCACACATTGAGTGATAGATGTAGCCAAATATATAAGAGATATATAGGGGCTCTGCACAGATTTTTAACCCCTTCCCGACATTGCCTTTTAAGGTAAATTTTTTTTTTTTTTTCCTCCTTGTGTTCAAATAAGCGTAACTTTTTTAATTTTCCGGCTATATAGACACATGAGGGCTTTTTTTTTGCGGGACAAGTTGTACTTTTTAATGGTACCATTTACTATACCGTATAATATTCTGGGGAATCAGGAAATAATTCAATGTGGGGTAAAAAAAAAAAAAACGCCATTCCACAATTTTGCGCTGGTTACGGTTTTTTTGAAGTTCATATTTCGTTTAAAATGATGGGTTATCTTTATTCTATGGGTCGTTACGATTCCGGTGATACCAAACTTATATAGTTATAAACTTATATAGTTTTCGTTACATTTTACCACTAAAAAAAAAAATGAAAACGGTTTTTCGAATTTGCGTCGCGTCGCCATGTTCTGCGGCTTATAACTTTTTATTTTTCCACCTACGGACCTGGGTGAGGGCTCATTTTTTGCGGGCTGAAGTGTACTTTTTAATTAATACCATTATGGGATATGGGCGACTTTCTGATCTCTTTTAGCTATTTTTTTTTGGGTAGACGATGCGACCAAAAAACGTAGTTTTGGCGTTGGGGATTATTTTCCGTTTACGCCTTTAACCGTGCGGGATAACTAATGTTATATTTTAATAGATCGGACTTTTAGGAACGCGGCGATACCAAATATGTTTATTTTTTTTATTTTTTATTTATTTTTATTTGGGAAATGGGGAAAGGGGGGTGATTTGAACTTTTAATATTTTTTTATTTTTTTTTATTTTTAAACTTTATTTTTTTTTTTTTTTTACTTTTACTACAAGGCCCCCTAGTGTACTTGACCACTAGGGGGCGCGATCGCCTGTACTAGGTTCAGCCATAGAGCTCTATGGCTGAACGTAGTGATTTTATGCACTTCCTATTACATCCTGCCTCAGGCAGGATGTAATAGGTATGCATACACGGCCAGCACAGGGGTCTACATTAGACCCCTGGCTACCATGGCAACCGATCGGCACCCTCCGATCTCGCTGCGGGGGGCCCCGATCGGCGCCGGAGGGGGGCGCCCCCCCTCCGATCAGCTATTTAAGCACTGCGGTCGCTTTGCCCGCGGTGCTTAAAGGGTTAAACGGCCACGATCGGCGAACTCGCCGCTCGTGGCCGTGAGAGCAGGGACCTGGCTGTAATATACAGCCATTACCTGCTCTCTTTCAAGCCAGCTCACTCCGTGAGCTGGCTTGATTCCCCCGCACCCGACATATGACGTAAATGTACGTCATATGTCGGGAAGGGGTTAATTAGTCTTTTCATGATCACATTCTCTCAATCCCCCTTTTTTTAACCTATTCATTATATCTTGTGTCAACTATTCTCCTAGGTGCTTCACAAGAGGTGTGTTGGTGATTGCCTCACCTTTTAAAAGCAAAATTGCTGTGAGCTTTAGACCAGATACAGTAGCATACCAATACCAATTCAATATGATTTCGACTATCGAAACGTCCCAACAGTCAGAATCCTGGGCCATTTCCGCACTGCTTGACTGCAACTTGTCAGCCGGAATTCAATGTCCCTGCTGTAAAGTGTCGGTAAGTGGGCGTGTCGGAGAAAACGGACGCAGATTGTCAAAAAATGGCTGCAAATTCAATAATCCGCGGCCGTTCTTGACAAAACAGAAGTTGGATCAGTTTTGTCGGAAGCTGCCTTCAATGCTGTCGGAAACGGCAAAACAACTATTTCAGCCAAATATCCCGACTGTCTGACAATTTATTAATTATCGATTTTTCATTTTATTAAATTATTTCCTAATCGTGGCTTCTTTGTCCCGTTTAGTATCACGGTGCTTCTTAAGGAAACATCACAAAATGTTGACCCCCTAAAGGAAACTTTTCCTTCCCGAATCCAAAAATCCAAACCAATTTACTTTGCCTTACGTTTCACGTTATGGTAAAACCGCATTTTTTTCAAACCGAATTAAAAACAGTAGGTTAAATCAACATTATACATCACAATGTTTTTAGGTGCTTAACCCTTTGAGTACCAACATCTCTGTGAGAGACGTGCAAAATATCTGCTAAAAATTCCAGCGCCGCTCACATTTGCTATATCAATTCAAATAAAAAATGTTGTGTGAAAAAAAAAGATTATGGGGGAAATTTAATCGGGTCAGAGATTCAGAAAGTGAGGGATACTGTAGGCAATCATGAACACTGCAAAACCAGTTTGATTTTTGAAGTCTAAATGATTGCCGCTTTAAAATTAAAACTGGAGATTTCTTTCCAAATCTCTCACTTTGAATCTCTCATCCTATTAACATGTCCCCCTAGTAGTAGTAGTAGTAGTAGTACGTTTATTTATAAGGCGCCGCATAGTGTCCGCAGCGCCGTACATAGCAAACAAAAAACAAATGACAAGGTAACGTACAGGGTGTGTTGAAAAATACAGTATAAATCGGGGTATAGCTGGTAGAACTAAAATCAGCATCAGTTCAGAAGTAGGTGTCAACATTGTCGAGGAGACTGAAGATGAAGTAGAGGAAGGGAAGACCAGGACAGGAGCACAGGTGAGGTAAAGAGGTAGGGTGAGTACGTGAGGCAGGAGGACCCTACTCATAAGAGTTAACATACTAAAAGGAGGTGGGTGGACGAACGAAATACAATAGGATAAGTAGGAACGGAGGGGAACGGAGGCAGGATAGGAGGATCAAAAGAGGTTAGGAGGAGGGATAGGCTAGTCGAAAAAAGTGGGTTTTGAAGAAGCGCTTGAAGGAGGTAAGGGAATCAGAAAGCCTGATGGGTGGCGGGAGGTTGTTCCAGTGCAGGGGGGCAGCGCGAGAGAAGTCTTGGACACGGGAGTGGGAGGAGGTGATTAGGTGAGAGGTCAGTCTCCCATATAAGGGAAACATTACAGGTCATTATGATGAATAAAAATATTTGATTGCCAATTTTCCCACCTATTTTGACAAATTCGTTTGGCGTTCACAGGGTTAACCAAGGTATACACAACTACCACACCAAAAAAAAAAACATCTGTTTTATAGTAGGGAAAAATAATCAGGAAGTTGACGTTCGATAACAGTTGTACCGCAAACATAATTGACACAGAAACCTTGCTTGAACATAACTTGAGTCCTTAACTAATGCTGAGTCAACAATCTAGTTTTTCCCTTGTTTGGAACCTTTTGTAACGGTCTGTCATTTTCCTTAAAGCGTCAGCAGAAAGTGTAATGGGCCCCATACATCAGCAATCACAATTTATGGATTTCCAGATAAATGGATTTTACAATCTATCTGACTTTGCCCACACATTACAGATTTATTTCAGTGATCGGCAGATTTTTCCATCTAAAGATTGCATCTTCATATCTGGAAATTGCCCAATCGATTGCTGTTCATAATGTAAAGGGCCCCATACATCAGCAATTAATTGTGACAATTTTCAGATATGGAGATGATTGCCACAATTAATTTTAGATGTGTGGGCTCCCCCTTTTGGCAATCCCAATCAAAATCGCCAATCGATTGCTTAATCAGGTGTTTAAACATGTTTAATAATCTGGTATTATCTGCGGATCTTTTTTATATGTGTGGGCATTCCCAATTCGTCTTCTTCATCTATTTACATTATGAACAGCTGAAATGACAATCGATTGGGGCAATTTCCAGATATGAAGATGCAATCTTAAGATGGAAAAATCTGCCGATCACTGAAATAAATCTGTAATGTGTGGGCAAAGTCAGATAGATTGTAAAATCCATTTATCTGGCCAAAAAATCCCTGTATCTGGAAATCCATAAATTGTGATTGCTGATGTATGGGGCCCATTAATAGATGAAGAAGACGAATTGGGAATGCCCACACATCTAAAAAAGATCTGCAGATAATACCAGATTATTAAGCGTGTTTAAAAACCTGATTAAGCAATCGATTGGCGATTTTGATTGGGATTGCCAAAAGGGGAGCCCACACATCTAAAATTAATTGTGGCAATCATCTCCAGATCTGAAAATTGTCACAATTAATTGCTGATGTATGGGGCCCTTAAAGTGTATACTACTGTATCATGCCCTTAGATAATAGGCACTTCTGTAACACAGAGTACGTGAGTAAAAAGAGCGAAACACTTATCTCTTCAAGGCCAGGACAACACATTGGTTGATTGGTTTAGGTTTATTAAGTGTCCCAGCACATCTTGTACTTCTTCATTATATTGAATACTATACTCAATGTTCCAGATTTTATTGTACACTGCTGCTATGTATGTTCCAGGTTGCAGATCAGTTTTGCCAACGTTTTTTCTTACTGTGGTCACAGTGACACTAACTCTGGTTCCTGCTGTCTTCGTTTCGTCTGATGACAATCGATGTATGCTCGTCATTACTAATAGGCTGAAATCGTATGTATTCCTGCCAAAATCTTTGCTGTTTCTAGATGCTATGCATCTTGGTTTTTCAGTCTTTGTTTAATTTTGTGCGCAATTGGGAAAAAGTTGAGATGTCTAATGTCGATTTAATGTAGCGTTTTTAATTTTGTTAGAAAAACTTGTGTTTTTTTGATGTAACTTGAAACGGAAGGCAGATCAAGGCATTTGGTTTGGATTCTTTGAATTTTGTTATGATTGCTCAATAAACACTTGTAATACTTCAAATAAACTGGACCAAGAAGCCGCAATTAGTACATCATTTAATAAATTGAAAAATCAATATTTAATAAGGTAGTTGTCAGAAATTCAAGATATTTGGCAGAAATAGTTGATTTGACATCTTCTCTTAACTAAAAATAATTCAAAAAATCTGAGACGCAGTGGGGACTGATGATGATATAGTGATTACTGATGATGATGATGATAAAGTGGGGACTTATAATGATCATGCCCCCACTAGATTATCATCATTATGTCCCCACTAGATTATCATCATGTCCCCACTAGATCATCATCATGTCTTCACTATATCATCATCATCATCATCATCATGTCTTCACTATATCATCATCATCCTGTCCCCACTATATTATCATCATCATGTCCCCACTATATCATCATCATGTCTTCACTATATCATCATCATCCTGTCCCCACTATATCATCATCATCATGTCCCCACTAGATCATCATCATGTCCCCACTAGGTTATCATCATCATCATGTCCCCACTATATCATCATCCTGTCCCCACTATATCATCATCATCATGTCCCCACTAGATCATCATCATGTCTTCACTATATCATCATCATCATGTCCTCACTATATCATCATCATCATCATCATCATGTCCCCACTAGGTTATCATTATCGTGTCCCCACTAGATTATTATCATCATCATGTCCCCACTAGATCAGTGCTATAATTATCTCCACCTGTGATCTCCACCTGAATAATGAGTGCACCTGCCGGGTGACCTGGAAAACGTGCACTGTTGGGGGTACTTGAGGACCAGGGTTGGGAACCACTGCACTAGATTATCATTATCATCATGTCCCCACTATATCATCGTCATCATGTCCCCACTAGATTATCATCATCATCATCATGTCCCCACTATATTATCATCATCATCATCATGTCCCCACTATATCATCATCATCATGTCCCCACTATATCATCATCATCATCATGTCCCCACTATATCATCATCATGTCCCCACTAGATTAGTATCATCATCATGTCCCCACTAGGTTATTATCATCATCATCATGTCCCCACTATATCATCATCATCATGTCCCCACTATATCATCATCATCATGTCCCCACTAGATTAGTATCATCATCATGTCCCCACTAGGTTATTATCATCATCATCATCATCATCTCCCCACTATATCTTCATCATCATGTCCCCACTATATCATCATCATCATCATCATGTCCCCACTATATCATCATCATCATCATGTCCCCACTATATCATCATCATCATCATGTCCCCACTATATCATCATCATCATCATGTCCCCACTATATCATCATCATCATCATGTCCCCACTAGATTAGTATCATCATCATCATGTCCCCACTAGATTATTATTATTATCATCATCATCATCATTTCCCCATTATATCATCATCATCATCATGTCCCCACTAGATTATCATCATCATCTTGTCCCCACTATATCATCATCATCATCCATGTCCCCACTATATCATCATCATCATGTCCCCACTATATCATCATCATCCATGTCCCCACTAGATTATCATCATCTTGTCCCCACTATATCATCATCATCATCATCCATGTCCCCACTATATCATCATCATCATCATCATCATCATCATGTCCCCACTAGGTTATTATCATCATCATCATGTCCCCACTATATCATCATCATCATCCATGTCCCCACTATATCATCATCATCATGTCCCCACTATATCATCATCATCATCATCATGTCCCCACTATATCATCACCATCATCCATGTCCCCACTATATCATAATCATCATGTCCCCACTATATCATCATCATCATCATCATCATCATCATCATCATGTCCCCACTATATCATCATCATCCATGTCCCCACTATATCATCACCATCATCCATGTCCCCACTATATCATAATCATCATGTCCCCACTATATCATCATCATCATCATGTCCCCACTATATCATCATCATCCATGTCCCCATTATATCATCATCATCATCATGTCCCCACTATATCATCATCATCATCATCATGTCCCCACTATGTCATCATCATCATCATCATGTCCCCACTATATCATCATCATCATCATGTCCCCACTATATCATCATCATCATCATGTCCCCACTATATCATCATCATCATCATCATCATCATGTCCCCACTATATCATCATCATCATCATCATGTCCCCACTATATCATCATAATCATCATGTCCCCACTATATCATCATCATCACCATCATCATGTCCCCACTATATCACCATCATCATGTCCCCACTATATTATTATCATCATCATGTCCCCACTATATCATCATCATCATGTCCCCACTATATTATCATCATCATGTCCCTACTATATCATCATCATCATCATGTCCCCACTATATCATCATCATCATCATCATCATGTCCCCACTATATCATCATCATCATCATCATCATGTCCCCACTAGATTAGTATCATCATCATGTCCCCACTATATCATCATCATCATCATGTCCCCACTAGGTTATTATCATTATCATCTTGTCCCCATTATATCATCATCATCATCATCATCATCATCATCATGTCCCCACTATATCATCATCATCATCATGTCCCCACTAGGTTATTATCATTATCATCTTGTCCCCATTATATCATCATCATCATCATCATCATCATCATCATGTCCCCACTAGATTATCATCATCATCCATGTCCCCACTATATCATCATCATCCATGTCCCCACTATATCATCATCATCCATGTCCCCACTATATCATCATCATCATGTCCCCACTATATCATCATCATCATGTCCCCACTAGGTTATTATCATCATCATCATCATGTTCCCACTATATCATCATCATCTTGTCCCCACTAGGTTATTATCATCATCATCATCTTGTCCCCACTATATCATCATCATCCATGTCCCCACTATATCATCATCATCATCATGTCCCTACTATATCATCATCATCATCATGTCCCCACTAGATTATTATCATCATCATGTCCCCACTAGATTATTATCATCATCATGTCCCCACTATATCATCATCATCATCATCATGTCCCCACTATATTATCATCATCATGCCCCCACTA
Organism: Crinia signifera; assembly: GCF_055691185.1. Lineage (NCBI taxonomy): Eukaryota > Metazoa > Chordata > Amphibia > Anura > Myobatrachidae > Crinia > Crinia signifera. Next base: position 387,777,309 of record NC_139218.1, read on the forward strand.
TATCATCATCATGTCCCCACTATATCATCATCATCATCATGTCCCCACTATATCATCATCATCATCAGGTCCACATTATATTGTCATCATCATTTCCCCACTATATCATCATCATCATGTCCCCACTATATCATCATCATCATCATGTCCCCACTATATCATCATCATCATCATGTCCCCACTATATCATCATCATCACCATCATCATGTCCCCACTATATCACCATCATCATGTCCCCACTATATCATCATCATCCTGTCCCCACTATAACATCATCATCATGTCCCCACTATATTATCATCATCATGTCCCTACTATATCATCATCATCATCATCATGTCCCCACTATATCATCATCATCATCATCATCATCATCATCATCATGTCCCCACTAGATTAGTATCATCATCATCATCATGTCCCCACTATATCATCATCATCATGTCCCCACTAGGTTATTATCATCATCATCTTGTCCCCATTATATCATCATCATCATCATCATCATCATGTCCCCACTAGATTATCATCATCATCCATGTCCCCACTATATCATCATCATCATGTTCCCACTATATCATCATCATCATGTCCCCACTATATCATCATCATGTCCCCACTATATCATCATCATCATGTCCCCACTATATCATCATCATCATCATGTCCCCGCTATATCATCATTATCGCCTGATCCCACCAGCTTTGTGCATTACTCCCGTGTTAGAGGATTGGCACGTATGCATAACCTGTACTCTGCCGGCACCGGGCTTCTTCAAAGCCACAGCCTGATTGACAGGTTACAGCCATTTGGGGGCAGGCTGGGGTGGTACAGTGCCAGGGTCTGCGCCATTCTATGCAGTTCTCCTGGCATTGGCTGCAGAGCTGCGATGTCCAGTAGCCTCAGACTCACTCAGGTGGCCAATGTGTCTTAGGACAGAAGGCCAAAAACGTGATCTGAACTGCGTCTATCTCTGAATCAGGCCCCTACTGTACATCCTCATCATTCTCAACTATGGGTCTAATTCAGAGTTGATCACAAAAGCAAAATCTTTCTCAAATGAGCCAAACCATGCTGCACTGCAGGTGGGGCAGATGTAACAGGATTTTACATTTGCCATGAGACTCTGAATCAGGCCCTATATCCTCATTAATCATAACAATCTATTCCTAATTCCAGCCACTTGCCTGGACGAACATCACGTTCCCGCGTCTGTATAAAACCTGTATGTCCATGTGAGGGAAATTCGTGTTGCCCAACACCACAGCGCGTTCCCTTGCGTTTAGCTTGGGATCTGTAATACTTGGATGCGAGGTATAAGGAATGATCTCGGAATAGACACATGGCACCAGATCAGATCCATAAGAGTTAACATACTAAAAGGAGGTGGGTGGACGAACGAAATACAATAGGATAAGTAGGAACGGAGGCAGGATAGGAGGATCAAAAGAGGTTAGGAGGAGGGATAGGCTAGTCGAAAAAAGTGGGTTTTGAAGAAGCGCTTGAAGGAGGTAAGGGAATCAGAAAGCCTGATGGGTGGCGGGAGGTTGTTCCAGTGCAGGGGGGCAGCGCGAGAGAAGTCTTGGACACGGGAGTGGGAGGAGGTGATTAGGTGAGAGGTCAGTCTCCCATATAAGGGAAACATTACAGGTCATTATGATGAATAAAAATATTTGATTGCCAATTTTCCCACCTATTTTGACAAATTCGTTTGGCGTTCACAGGGTTAACCAAGGTATACACAACTACCACACCAAAAAAAAAAACATCTGTTTTATAGTAGGGAAAAATAATCAGGAAGTTGACGTTCGATAACAGTTGTACCGCAAACATAATTGACACAGAAACCTTGCTTGAACATAACTTGAGTCCTTAACTAATGCTGAGTCAACAATCTAGTTTTTCCCTTGTTTGGAACCTTTTGTAACGGTCTGTCATTTTCCTTAAAGCGTCAGCAGAAAGTGTAATGGGCCCCATACATCAGCAATCACAATTTATGGATTTCCAGATAAATGGATTTTACAATCTATCTGACTTTGCCCACACATTACAGATTTATTTCAGTGATCGGCAGATTTTTCCATCTAAAGATTGCATCTTCATATCTGGAAATTGCCCAATCGATTGCTGTTCATAATGTAAAGGGCCCCATACATCAGCAATTAATTGTGACAATTTTCAGATATGGAGATGATTGCCACAATTAATTTTAGATGTGTGGGCTCCCCCTTTTGGCAATCCCAATCAAAATCGCCAATCGATTGCTTAATCAGGTGTTTAAACATGTTTAATAATCTGGTATTATCTGCGGATCTTTTTTATATGTGTGGGCATTCCCAATTCGTCTTCTTCATCTATTTACATTATGAACAGCTGAAATGACAATCGATTGGGGCAATTTCCAGATATGAAGATGCAATCTTAAGATGGAAAAATCTGCCGATCACTGAAATAAATCTGTAATGTGTGGGCAAAGTCAGATAGATTGTAAAATCCATTTATCTGGCCAAAAAATCCCTGTATCTGGAAATCCATAAATTGTGATTGCTGATGTATGGGGCCCATTAATAGATGAAGAAGACGAATTGGGAATGCCCACACATCTAAAAAAGATCTGCAGATAATACCAGATTATTAAGCGTGTTTAAAAACCTGATTAAGCAATCGATTGGCGATTTTGATTGGGATTGCCAAAAGGGGAGCCCACACATCTAAAATTAATTGTGGCAATCATCTCCAGATCTGAAAATTGTCACAATTAATTGCTGATGTATGGGGCCCTTAAAGTGTATACTACTGTATCATGCCCTTAGATAATAGGCACTTCTGTAACACAGAGTACGTGAGTAAAAAGAGCGAAACACTTATCTCTTCAAGGCCAGGACAACACATTGGTTGATTGGTTTAGGTTTATTAAGTGTCCCAGCACATCTTGTACTTCTTCATTATATTGAATACTATACTCAATGTTCCAGATTTTATTGTACACTGCTGCTATGTATGTTCCAGGTTGCAGATCAGTTTTGCCAACGTTTTTTCTTACTGTGGTCACAGTGACACTAACTCTGGTTCCTGCTGTCTTCGTTTCGTCTGATGACAATCGATGTATGCTCGTCATTACTAATAGGCTGAAATCGTATGTATTCCTGCCAAAATCTTTGCTGTTTCTAGATGCTATGCATCTTGGTTTTTCAGTCTTTGTTTAATTTTGTGCGCAATTGGGAAAAAGTTGAGATGTCTAATGTCGATTTAATGTAGCGTTTTTAATTTTGTTAGAAAAACTTGTGTTTTTTTGATGTAACTTGAAACGGAAGGCAGATCAAGGCATTTGGTTTGGATTCTTTGAATTTTGTTATGATTGCTCAATAAACACTTGTAATACTTCAAATAAACTGGACCAAGAAGCCGCAATTAGTACATCATTTAATAAATTGAAAAATCAATATTTAATAAGGTAGTTGTCAGAAATTCAAGATATTTGGCAGAAATAGTTGATTGACATCTTCTCTTAACTAAAAATAATTCAAAAAATCTGAGACGCAGTGGGGACTGATGATGATATAGTGATTACTGATGATGATGATGATAAAGTGGGGACTTATAATGATCATGCCCCCACTAGATTATCATCATTATGTCCCCACTAGATTATCATCATGTCCCCACTAGATCATCATCATGTCTTCACTATATCATCATCATCATCATCATCATCATCATCATGTCTTCACTATATCATCATCATCCTGTCCCCACTATATTATCATCATCATGTCCCCACTATATCATCATCATGTCTTCACTATATCATCATCATCCTGTCCCCACTATATCATCATCATCATGTCCCCACTAGATCATCATCATGTCCCCACTAGGTTATCATCATCATCATGTCCCCACTATATCATCATCCTGTCCCCACTATATCATCATCATCATGTCCCCACTAGATCATCATCATGTCTTCACTATATCATCATCATCATGTCCTCACTATATCATCATCATCATCATCATCATGTCCCCACTAGGTTATCATTATCGTGTCCCCACTAGATTATTATCATCATCATGTCCCCACTAGATCAGTGCTATAATTATCTCCACCTGTGATCTTTTCAAATGTGCCTGAATAATGAGTGCACCTGCCGGGTGACCTGGAAAACGTGCACTGTTGGGGGTACTTGAGGACCAGGGTTGGGAACCACTGCACTAGATTATCATTATCATCATGTCCCCACTATATCATCGTCATCATGTCCCCACTAGATTATCATCATCATCATCATGTCCCCACTATATTATCATCATCATCATCATGTCCCCACTATATCATCATCATCATGTCCCCACTATATCATCATCATCATCATGTCCCCACTATATCATCATCATCATCATGTCCCCACTAGATTAGTATCATCATCATGTCCCCACTAGGTTATTATCATCATCATCATCTCCCCACTATATCATCATCATCATGTCCCCACTATATCATCATCATCATGTCCCCACTAGATTAGTATCATCATCATGTCCCCACTAGGTTATTATCATCATCATCATCATCTCCCCACTATATCTTCATCATCATGTCCCCACTATATCATCATCATGTCCCCACTATATCATCATCATCATCATCATGTCCCCACTATATCATCATCATCATCATGTCCCCACTATATCATCATCATCATCATGTCCCCACTATATCATCATCATCATCATGTCCCCACTAGATTAGTATCATCATCATCATGTCCCCACTAGATTATTATTATTATCATCATCATCATCATTTCCCCATTATATCATCATCATCATCATGTCCCCACTAGATTATCATCATCATCTTGTCCCCACTATATCATCATCATCATCTATGTCCCCACTATATCATCATCATCATCATGTCCCCACTATATCATCATCATCCATGTCCCCACTAGATTATCATCATCTTGTCCCCACTATATCATCATCATCATCATCCATGTCCCCACTATATCATCATCATCATCATCATCATCATCATGTCCCCACTAGGTTATTATCATCATCATCCATGTCCCCACTATATCATCATCATCATGTCCCCACTATATCATCATCATCATCCATGTCCCCACTATATCATCATCATCATGTCCCCACTATATCATCATCATCATCATCATGTCCCCACTATATCATCACCATCATCCATGTCCCCACTATATCATAATCATCATGTCCCCACTATATCATCATCATCATCATCATCATCATCATCATCATCATCATCATGTCCCCACTATATCATCATCATCCATGTCCCCACTATATCATCATCATCATCATGTCCCCACTATATCATCATCATCCATGTCCCCATTATATCATCATCATCATCATGGCCCCACTATATCATCATCATCATCATGTCCCCACTATGTCATCATCATCATCATCATGTCCCCACTATATCATCATCATCATCATGTCCCCACTATATCATCATCATCATCATCATCATGTCCCCACTATATCATCATCATCATCATCATCATGTCCCCACTATATCATCATCATCATCATCATGTCCCCACTATATCATCATAATCATCATGTCCCCACTATATCATCATCATCATGTCCCCACTATATTATTATCATGATCATGTCCCCACTATATCATCATCATCATGTCCCCACTATATTATCATCATCATGTCCCTACTATATCATCATCATCATCATGTCCCCACTATATCATCATCATCATCATCATGTCCCCACTATATCATCATCATCATCATGTCCCCACTATATCATCATCATCATCATGTCCCCACTAGATTAGTATCATCATCATGTCCCCACTATATCATCATCATCATCATGTCCCCACTAGGTTATTATCATTATCATCTTGTCCCCATTATATCATCATCATCATCATCATCATCATCATGTCCCCACTAGATTATCATCATCATCCATGTCCCCACTATATCATCATCATCCATGTCCCCACTATATCATCATCATCCATGTCCCCACTAGATCATCATCATGTCCCCACTATATCATCATCATCTTGTCCCCACTAGGTTATTATCATCATCATCATCTTGTCCCCACTATATCATCATCATCTTGTCCCCACTAGGTTATTATCATCATCATCATCTTGTCCCCACTATATCATCATCATCCATGTCCCCACTATATCATCATCATCATGTCCCCATTATATCATCATCATCATCATCATGTCCCTACTATATCATCATCATCATCATGTCCCCACTAGATTATTATCATCATCATGTCCCCACTAGATTATTATCATCATCATGTCCCCACTATATCATCATCATCATCATCATCATCATCATGTCCCCACTATATAATCATCATCATGCCCCCACTATATCATCATCATGTCCCCACTATATCATCATCATCATCATGTCCCCACTATATCATCATCATCATCATCATCATCATCATGTCCCCACTATATCATCATCATCCATGTCCCCACTATATCATCATCATCCATGTCCCCACTATATCATCATCATCATGTCCCCATTATATCATCATCATCATCATCATGTCCCTACTATATCATCTTCATCATCATGTCCCCACTAGATTATTATCATCATCATGTCCCCACTAGATTATTATCATCATCATGTCCCCACTATATCATCATCATCATCATCATGTCCCCACTATATTATCATCATCATGTCCCCACTATATCATCATTATCATCAGGTCCACATTATATTGTCATCATCAGGTCCCCACTATATCATCATCATCATTTCCCCACTATATCATCATCATCATGTCCCCACTATATCATCATCATCATCATGTCCCCACTATATCATCATCATCATCATGTCCCCACTATATCATCATCATCATCATGTCCCCACTATATCATCATCATCCTGTCCCCACTATAACATCATCATCATGTCCCCACTATATCATCATCATCATCATCATCATGTCCCCACTATATCATCATCATCATCATGTCCCCACTATATCATCATCATCATCATCATCATCATCATGTCCCCACTAGATTAGTATCATCATCATCATCATGTCCCCACTATATCATCATCATCATCATGTCCCCACTATATCATCATCATCATCATCATCATCATCATGTCCCCACTAGATTAGTATCATCATCATCATCATGTCCCCACTATATCATCATCATCATGTCCCCACTAGGTTATTATCATCATCATCTTGTCCCCATTATATCATCATCATCATCATCATCATCATGTCCCCACTAGATTATCATCATCATCCATGTCCCCACTATATCATCATCATCATGTTCCCACTATATCATCATCATCATGTCCCCACTATATCATCATCATCATCATGTCCCCGCTATATCATCATTATCGCCTGATCCCACTATATCATCATCATCATCATCATGTCCCCACTATATCATCATCATCATCATGTCCCCGCTATATCATCATTATCGCCTGATCCCACTATATCATCATCATCATCATCATGTCCCCACTATATCATCATCATCATCATGTCCCCACTATATCATCATCATCATCATCATCATCATGTCCCCACTAGATTAGTATCATCATCATCATCATGTCCCCACTATATCATCATCATCATGTCCCCACTAGGTTATTATCATCATCATCTTGTCCCCATTATATCATCATCATCATCATCATCATCATGTCCCCACTAGATTATCATCATCATCCATGTCCCCACTATATCATCATCATCATGTCCCCACTATATCATCATCATCATGTCCCCACTATATCATCATCATCATCATGTCCCCACTATATCATCATTATCATCAGGTCCACATTATATCGTCATCATCAGGTCCCCACTATATCATCATCATGTCCCCACTATATCATCATCATCATCATCATCATGTCCCCACTATATCATCATCATCATCATCATGTCCCCACTATATCATCATCATCATCATGTCCCCGCTATATCATCATTATCGCCTGATCCCACCAGCTTTGTGCATTACTCCTGTGTTAGAGGATTGGCACGTATGCATAACCTGTACTCTGCCGGCACCGGGCTTCTTCAAAGCCACAGCCTGATTGACAGGTTACAGCCATTTGGGGGCAGGCTGGGGTGGTACAGTGCCAGGGTCTGCGCCATTCTATGCAGATCTCCCGGCATTGGCTGCAGAGCTGCGATGTCCAGTAGCCTCAGACTCACTCAGATGGCCAATGTGTCTTAGGACAGAAGGCCAAAAACGTGATCTGAACTGCGTCTATCTCTGAATCAGGCCCCTATTGTACATCCTCATCATTCTCAACTATGGGTCTAATTCAGAGTTGATCACAAAAGCAAAATCTTTCTCAAATGAGCCAAACCATGCTGCACTGCAGGTGGGGCAGATGTAACAGGATTTTACATTTGCCATGAGACTCTGAATCAGGCCCTATATCCTCATTAATCCTAACAATCTATTCCTAATTCCAGCCACTTGCCTGGACGAACATCACGTTCCCGCGTCTGTATAAAACCTGTATGTCCATGTGAGGGAAATTCGTGTTGCCCAACACCACAGCGCGTTCCCTTGCGTTTAGCTTGGGATCTGTAATACTTGGATGCGAGGTATAAGGAATGATCTCGGAATAGACACATGGCACCAGATCAGATCCATCGTCTTTTCTTCCAACATTTCATTACTGGGCACTGAAGGGCCGGCGTGTAAAAATATCTCCTCCCCGCCCCACAACGTGCGCCAGTGAGTCAGCCGCCAATGTTCTGCTCATATTTGGAAATTTCTTTTATATTCTGTTTTAAAGTTCCTTAATCAGTGAATAGCCCCCCCCCCCCCCCCCCGCGCGAATATGTCCCAAATCCTTCGTAGCAAGGTCACCATCAAATGATTTTTACAAAGGGCACAAGTCATCACAGGCGCCGCGTAGCTTTAATACTTACTCGGCGCTGCCATGAAAAACAGGCACATCTGGGGTGAACCTGAGGTCACAAATCCTCATCTAAGCCGGCTTGGCGCGCCTGCGTTTCCCCAACACTCACAGCATTTCCCCTTCCAAAAAAATGGTGTGTTCCCACCCCCACACGCTAGCTCCAGGTCACCACCCCCACACGCCCACTCCTGGTCACCACCCCCACACGCCCACTCCTGGACACCACCCCCACACGCCCACTTCTGGTCATCACTCAAACACGCCCACTCCTGGTCACCACCCCCACACGCCCACTCCTGGTCACCACCCCCACACGCCCACTCCCTGTCAATCACCTTGCGAACGGCCAGCTAGTTGGTGGAGTTCATCGTAGGATGGCCTCACACCATGCGTACTGTGAGCTATGCGCATGCGCAGTGTATCGATTATCGCCTGCCATCGATTGGGTCTGAATTGGGCCCTAGGTAAGAGTATCTGTAGAGTAGTCTTATATCTGAGTCATAAGCAAGCCGTGAGTTGTCTGGCTGAAGACCTTCCGGAAGAAGCCACCAGTATTTACCCTGCACCGAAACAAGACAACTCGCCCAAATCTCTCTCTCTCTTTGCACATTACATCTGCCTCACCTGCAGTGCAGCATGGTCCCATTAACCCCTGATGTCATAACCACCTTCTGCTACGGGATCACCCCCTGGGTGTCGTATTTAGAACAAGGCAGAGGCAGAGATCACACCCATTTACAAAACACATTTAAGGAATGTTTCAAACAAAGGGCCTGATTCACATTGGCGTGCTAAGCAGCGTAAATTTGCTGCTTAGCGAGCAGGTGAACGTCGCCCGCAAGGCAGGGGAACAACCGCCCCCATCACATGTCAGTGTACACCGACCAGCCAATGATTGTGCCACCTGTTCGCAAATACAAGTCAGCCTAGACTTTTGTTTGTGAGCGCCTGGACACAGACGGGAGGAGGGCAGCTGACGTCCTGTGATGGCAGCTGCCCGCCCCGAGCAGGCTTCGGCACATCTGCGTTCACATATGGACTCTCACCGGTTTTCTGGGCACACCCACCGTTTTGCCGGAACGGTCTTGAAACTCTGGACGTCGCCATGCTCCAGCCCCCTGCGCTCCCCCTGCCTGCACCACTGTGTGCGAAAGTCTCGGCGAGGGTAATACTCACCGAAGGCGTTTGCACCGCGGGTCTGCTTATTTACGCCGATTTTTGCAAATTTTTCAAAACTGCTGTAGAAAAATGACCTCTTAAATGTGGTTGCTATAGGCAACAGCACAATTATTTCTTTGCACTAGTAACCATAAATATCCTAAAAGTGGTCATATGAGCATAAGGCTTTCCTTCTTCAGACCGCAGGCAGTACAGAGTCTAATCATAACATCCCCTTCTGCTTGCTGGACTACGGTGATTCTGCCCTTTATTAAACCGCTGAGCGCCTGATGCCCCTCACCAGTCAACAAACCTTGAACCCAAAGCACCATCTCCTCCCCTTCTTTCCCCTTTTGTAACCTTCCCCTTGTACCTGAAATAACCAGTCGGAGTATAGTATTTTTGGCGAATTAAATGGTCACAATTTATTAACTTGATTTCAGATTTACTGTTACTTAATTTGGGTGGCAAAGATAGCACTGCGGTCCACCAGCCCTTATCAACTGAATCATGTAACCGCCTGGGGGGCCGGGATCCCCTTCTCGCAACTGACGACCTGTACCCGTGGGTGATCCCGTTTTGCCCCCCGACGCCAGGCCTGGCGCCCACCTTGGCTGGCCCGCAGTACTTCCGCCCCCGACGCCAGGCCTAGCGCCATACCATGGCTGGTCCGCAGTACTTCCGTCTGCTGCTTTGCCTTCTTGAAGTTGCTTAATGTTGTTCCTTCTTCCTCTTGTGGTGGGTGGGTGGGATCCTTGCGGGGGGTTGCTTCTGAGTGTAATGACCCCCTTCCTGCAAATTTACTGTTACTTAATTTGGGTGGCAAAAATAGCACTGCGGTCCACCAGCCCTTCCCACAACTGAATCATGTAACCGCCTGGGGGGCCGGGATCCCCTTCTCGCAACTGACGACCTGTACCCGTGGGTGATCCCGTTTTGCCCCCCGACGCCAGGCCTGGCGCCCACCTTGGCTGGCCCGCAGTACTTCCGCCCCCGAAGCCAGGCCTAGCGCCATACCATGGCTGGTCTGCAGTACTTCCGTCTGTTGCTTTGCCTTCTTGAAGTTGCTTAATGTTGTTCCTTCTTCCTCTTGGGGTGGGTGGGTGGGATCCTTGCTGGGGTTGCTTCTGAGTGTAATGACCCCCATCCTCCCCCTTCCTTAAGTATGGCCTATCCACTGGGGAGGGGCCATTTACCTTTTGTTCTTCACCTTATCTTCCCTCTTGCTTTAAGCTGGCACCTACCCTACCTGCCTTCCCCCCTGCAGCAATTATGTCTCTTTTTTGTGGAGCACAGGCTGAGCGTTTATACTCATTCGTTGCTATTTGCAGCTCATTCTCTTTAAACCGCTGAGCGCCTGATGCCCCTCACCAGTCAACAAACCTTGAACCCAAAGCACCATCTCCTCCCCTTCTTTCCCCTTTTGTAACCTTCCCCTTGTACCTGAAATAACCAGTCGGAGTATAGTATTTTTGGCAAATTAAATGGTCACAATTTATTAACTTGATTTCAGATTTACTGTTACTTAATTTGGGTGGCAAAGATAGCACTGCGGTCCACCAGCCCTTATCAACTGAATCATGTAACCGCCTGGGGGGCCGGGATCCCCTTCTCGCAACTGACGACCTGTACCCGTGGGTGATCCCGTTTTGCCCCCCGACGCCAGGCCTGGCGCCCACCTTGGCTGGCCCGCAGTACTTCCGCCAACGCTAGGTCCTAGGACCGTAGCCCGCCACCCTACCGTGACCCTACCTCGCCCTGGACTCTAGTCTGATGGGTTTTTCTGTCCCCTAATGCCTGCTGGTGTCCTAGTCCCCAGCTTACTCTCTGCCCAGATGGCTGTGACCGAGCTATGTTCTTGTCCATACTGTGCTCTGACCTTTGTTGCCTGTTGTTGTGGTAACACCTCGTCTTCACAATCTGCCATAAGTGATGAGAACAGGTTAAACCTTGCAGCTGAGCCTACGGTGCTGCCTCCCTAAAGGCTTCGCATTTTCCCCTGGAGAGGGCATCGGCTACTTTGTTGTCTACACCTGGCACGGAAGTTAATGTTGTGTTGCAGACACCCCAATACCAGGTGCCTGATCAGGTTAATCGCTGGCGGGGAGGAGGCCTTTCCTTGTTGACCACCTGCACCACCCCAAGTTGTCACACCAGAAAGTTATCTCCTTGTTGGCTAACCTGCTGCCCCACAATTCAACTGCTACTATTATTGGGAACAGCTCCAGAAGCAGCAAGTTCTTAGTCAGCCCCTCCTCTGCCCAGCTCTGGGGCCACAGTGCAGCGCACCATTCTCCCTTTAGGTAATCTCCGAAGCCCCATGACTCTGCTGCGTCCGTGTATAGGTGTAACTTCTTGTTTGGCACAGGTGGTGCCAGCCGGATCCTTACTCCATTGACTTTCTAGAAAAAGGTTTCCCACATGAGCATGTCTTCTCTAATCTCTGCTGTTACCTAAGTGATGACCCTTTTTGTCCCCGCTGTGGCCCTTTCCAGTTTGAGACAGAAGATTCTGCCCATAGGGATCATCCTGCACGCAAAGTTTAGTGACCCCAGCAATGATTGGAGCAGTTTTAGTGTCAATTTCTTTGCCCTTGCGTGCTCGCTATCTTCCCCAGGAGGTTGGACACCTTGTCTTCTGGTAACCTAAACGTCTTGTCTGAGGTGTCTATTTCAATGCCTAGGTAGGAGAGCCTTGTTGTTGGTCCTTCTGTTTTTTCGGTTGCTATTGGTACCCCAAATGTGTGGAATAGCGCCTGGGTGGATTTGAGCAGCTGCTCGCGTCTATCGGTATTAGCCTGGCCAACCATTAGAAAGTCGTCCAAGTAGTGTGCCATTGCCTTACTGCCTGTTCCTGCTTCCACGCACCAGTGCAGGAACGTACTGAAATTTTTCGAAGAAAGTGCATGAAATGGCGCAGCCCATTGGTAAGTATAGGTCAATGAAATAACTGCCCTCAAATTTGAGGCCCATGAATCTTTGACTCTGGGGGTGAAGCAGAAGGAGCCTGAATGCTGATTCGATATCTATCTTCCCCATAAGGGCCACTTCCCCGCAGCTGCGCACTATTTTGAGCACGTCCTCAAAAGACTGGTAAGCCACGCTGCACTGCTGCTTTTCTATAGCATCGTTTACCGACCCTCCTGCGGGGTATGACATGTGCTGTATTTATATGAATTTTCCAGGCGTCTTTTTTGGTACTACCCCCCAAGGGGGACACTACTAGCTGCTGTAAAGTGGGTTCCTTTTCCAGAAACTCTGCATCTTCTTTGTTGTGGTACCATCCTAGCCATTTTTGCATGTTTTTAGTTGTATCGGGGTTGCGGCCTTACTTATTGCGCTGATCTCATTCTGTTTTAGGCACTGTGTAACCCCCTGATCTCTTGTAGCATTACTTTGCTGGGTGCCCTTTGCCGCAGTGTCTTCATGCGTGCCTGTATTTGCAGTACTGGCCCCTGGTGCTGTATGTGCTGTTGTATGTGAAGCATTATTGGGGACAGCTCCAGTAGCAGACCCTCCTCTTGCCTGCATGCCGGGTACCTCAAACCTCCTCCATGCTGGCCTTAACTTGTTCTTTCCTGGGGCCCCATGAATGGCCATGCTAGCTTCACCCCTCCTTCCTGTCAAGGAAGAGTACTTTTGCATACTACGCTTTCTGCATTGTCGTAGCACAGTGTCCGTCCAGGTCATCAGCCTGCCCGCCTCCTCCGATCATTAGGCATCTGCATGTGGAAGAAGAAGGGTTGCACTGCGAGGTGACATAAAGCATGTTAGTTTGTACTGTGTGTAAATACGTTGGACCATGCAGCCTCCCAAACCTGAGCAATAATCCTATAATGCCACCTCCATGCATTCTCCTTTTTCTGTTTCTTAAACTGCCTCTATCCATATACAAGTGACTGAATTTGCGCTGATAACTACCCCCATGGAATTTGTAACGTCCCCTTAAGCCCCATTAGGCATTAGACACTTCACTAAGCTTGTTCAGTAAATAGTTCTAAATGACCATGATAGAGAACTTGTACTAAGCTTAAACAGAGAACCCAATTTCCTAATGAAAATTGGGGTTGTTAAACTGCTAGCATGTTGTCGAAGGGGCTGTTATCCCTCGTATTTGCATAAAGGTTAGAAGATTTAGCCACCACATTGCTGGCAGGTGCACTGCGCATATGTCTGCTTGCACCCTTCTGATACCTGTCATTATTGCAGCTATGATGGTTTACTACCCAAGTTGCATAAAATGACATAGCTTTTCTTATAATTATTGTGCTTTGCTTATTCCATGTCAGAATTTCCAGCACATTCCTCCTAATTGGCAAGCTAATGCCCACTGAGCAGTTACCTGTACTGTGCAGTTTATTTATTGATTTATTAACAGATTCTTATATAGCGGCAGCAGATTCCGTTACAGATTCTTATATAGCGCAGCAGATTCCGTTACAGTGTCTCATATAGCGCAGCAGATTCTGTTACAGTGTCTTATATAGCGGCAGCAGATTCCGTTACAGTGTCTTGTATAGCGCAGATTCCATTGTGCTTTACAATTGTAAACCGAGATAAAACAAACTGGCTAACAACAGCTAGACTTGGAGGGAAGATTATGCATACACCCATTTTTATTTATTTATTTACTTATTTATTTTGCCTTATCTGTTAAGGGGTCCATCTACCTTTGCACCCAGCATCAGTAATATTTCTTCCATGCGAAGGCCATGCATGTACCGCAAACTTAGTTGCTATCAGAACTATGGTTCCATCCCTGTGCCCTGGGGTTGCTTCTGAGTGTAATGACCCCCATCCTCCCCCTTCCTTAAGTATGGCCTATCCACTGGGGAGGGGCCATTTACCTTTTGTTCTTCACCTTATCTTCCCTCTTGCTTTAAGCTGGCACCTACCCTACCTGCCTTCCCCCCTGCAGCAATTATGTCTCTTTTTTGTGGAGCACAGGCTGAGCGTTTATACTCATTCGTTGCTATTTGCAGCTCATTCTCTTTAAACTGTGCTGGTGGTGCTGCTAGAAGATCACGTGGATGAGATTACAGGGGTAATCATACCAGAAATGCAGGGACCAACCCGGGAATCAAATTCCGGGGACATGCAGGGACATCCCTGGGTTGGGCCCCGTTTACACCTGCTTTTGAAGCGTCGGCACCTTTCATACTGAACCCGGGATGACCCTGCCTTTCTATGAGAATGTCATTAGAAATGGCCTTTAAATTGAGGTCATTAGAAAGAGGGAGGGGAGAGGGAGATGCCCCACAATGCCAGGATCTTCGCATGTTATGGTATATCTAGGCATCCTTAACAGTGACTGAATCTGGCGCCGGATCTCATCTTCCCCTCCAATGTTTAGAAGCTCTATCACCTCCTCATTTGTCAAAGACATTCTTGGCTTTCAGGCTAGCAGGGGTTAAATAGCACTGCTGGGGTCTGTTGTGCCACAGAGCTTGCACAGTGTCTTCCTGCAGCTGTGGGATGCCTCTGTGCGTCTCTGGAAATCCACAGCAAGAGGACGTTTCCCTGCATAGACAGTCAGCATCCGCAGAGGCAAAACGGGAAGGAGGGACACCTTTCATACCGGCCAGTAGCCCTGGAAGGTCCCGGGAGCAACCCTGGTAGCTAGCAGGGTTGAAATCCTGGGGCATCGGTCCCGGGATTTTGGCTCAGGACCCTTTCACACCAGCACTAGTCCCAGGTTGTTTCCAGGGTTGACCCAGGAATTTGGGCTGGCATGAAAGGGGTATTATAGACCTTAAAAGAATTATGGGACAGGGACAACTAGAATGGCAGTCTGCAGAATGCTGAGCTGGCGCAGTATCACCGGTGACATAACTACACTAAACCAAGCAGACAAGAAGAACTTTCCAAAACCAAGTACTGTGCCGTAATGTAACTGCAGATTATTGGTTAACAAGAGATACATTAATAATGAATCATCAGTACTGGTAAATATTTAAATAGTTGGCAGGAACCTTACACTGAACAGTCCTCGCATTGTACAGTTATGTTCTCACTGACTATTATGTAAGGGTTACAGGCTGAATGTGTGCAGAGTTTTATCCCTTACATATAATCCATAGATTCCGTCCCTATTGCCTAGATTACTCCGGAACGTGACCGGAGCATTTAATGTCCAGCTGACCGATATCTTCATGTTGTCATCTCCATAACAGCCAAGCCGTCATCACGTTCCCCTGCCCCCTCCCTCTAGACCAATGGGAGCCAACTCCAGTCCTCGAGCGCTACCAACAGTTCACATTTCCCAGACAACCGGGGACAAAAAGAATAGGGGTCCCCCATATTTTGGAAATCTGATTGGATGCTATAGACATGTCTGTGCCTTTACTTACATATGTAACCTACTGATACCAGTGATGGGGGTGGGTGATATTAATGCATGATCTCTTCCCTGTCATACGTGTCTGAGAATGTCATCTTCTTGTTCCGAAGGCTGCCTTGGGAATCGCACATCTCATAATCATGGCCATGGAAAAGGAAGGAACCTCCAGGATGGACGCCATCAAGAAGATCTGGCTGGTTGATTCCAAGGGGCTTATAGTTAAGGTGGGTATAGATCACGCGCGTGCCAGTGCGTCTGCGTTTTGCCACCACGGTGTAGTAGTTTGTGTATTAATAAAATACAGGCAGCATTGGTAACAAAGGTTGTCCAACGTCAAACCAAGGATGATTGCGGATGGGGTGCCTCGGCTTGTCTGTCAAGAGGAGGAGGATGTGTGCCAGCCGGGCACCAGTTGCCTTCTAGGGCAGCTCTTGTTAGGGATAATGCGCACAAATCTGAAACAGACTTGATATAAATATTATCTCATGAGGAATGAACCGGCCATGTGCTGACGGACCTCAGCCACCCTTGCACTGTGCCACCCTAACCCCTCCATTTCATACATACCCATGTTCCCCAGCCCTCTTCTGTGGGTACAGGGCTTTAAAATGGTCCTAGAGAGGTGGTGGAACTCATTTCCCCTGCCAGTCACTCCTCCCCCATTAGGGGAGCCAGAGCCAGTGCCAGGCTTTTGGCAACCTTGCAAACTCTCAATATGCTCTGCCTCCCATCATCTATATATATATATGACAAGTGTCTGTGAGTCTCCGAAACACTGCCATCTGCTGACAGAGAGTGAAACTACATCTCCTTCTCACACATGCACAAACACATACGGAAGCAGACTAGCTTTCGAAGCTTTTGCTTTGAGCGGGCTTACTAGTACTTTTATAAAGGGTTGTGACTAGTTTCCATTCACCGTAAAGACCTGGGGAGGAGAGGGGGTGGGGAGAGGAGGAGCAAGGTCAGAACAAGGGACCCAAAAGGACGATCGCCTCACTGAAGGCAACCAGTGGTGGCATGGATAGTGAAGGAACAATCTTTCTGTGCCCGAAGCATGGCAAGCAAATTGACGGTCTGTTTGGGTCCCTTGTTCCGAGCTTGCTCCTCCTCTCCCCACCCTCTCTCCTTCCCAGGTCCTTACAGCGAAGGGGACGTAGCCGCTACCCTTTATAAAGGGAAAGTGGTCTCACAGGAAGGGGTGTGGTCACACAATATTACCCCCAATTTAAATTACTATAACACAATAGCACAATCATATTCATATTACACTACATGTAGAGCCCTTGATTAATATTACACCACATAGTAGTGCCCCTTATTAAAGTTATGACACACAGTAGTGCCCCATATTCACATTATGCCACCAAGTAGTGCCTCTTATTCATGTTACGTTACACACTAGTACTCCTTACACAGTACATGTATGCCGCACAGTAGTGTTGCTTATACACAAAGCCCACAGTAGTAGTGCCCCTTACACATAATGCCCACAGTAGTAGTGCCCCTTACACATAATGCCCACAGTAGTAGTGCCCCTTACACATAATGCCCACAGCAGTAGGGCCCCTTTACACATAATGCCCACAGTAGTAGTGCCCCTTACACATAATGCCCACAGTAGTAGTGCCCCTTACACATAATGCCCACAGTAGTAGTGCCCCTTACACATAATGCCTACAGCAGTAGGGCCCCTTACACATAATGCCCACAGTAGTAGGGCCACTTACACATAATGCCCACAGCAGTGGTCCACACCATGGCAGCAAAGGAAGCTGCTGGGACAGTCTTTTCTGTTGAAAATACTGCGGTGGAGGTGGAACTAGTTCGTCTTACCATTAGAGGTGGGGGAACTCCGTTCCTCCCAGTCCCCCACACACACATTAACCCCTGCTGGGTAGGTCTGTCCCATCGCTGTGCCCCAGCTCCCACATGTCTCAGACAGGACAGAACTTTCATCATATCGGTAGCATCTAATACTTTCCATTGTTTAATCAGATCTAACCTCTAGGACAGGTCTGAGGCTCTCCAGCTGGTGGGAAATTACAAGTCCCATCATGCTCGGTCACAGTTTTGCTATGAAGAATACTAAAACTGCTGCAGGGCATCCTGGGATGTGTAGTTTCACAACAGCTGGTGAGCCTCAGGTGGCCAGACCTGTTCTAGAGAGCAACTGTGCTATTATACCTACTTTGTGCTTGTACTTTACTTCATATCATCTTAGATAACCCTCTGTTACTTCCATCATTACACAATCAATCATGTACTGACCACCCCCAACCCCCATTAACTCTGGAATGAAACCTTTTTATCGATCTTTTCATAGAGAACGGACACTATAAGACCCGTCTGTATAGCCGACATGTGACATATCCAAGCATGAGGTTTACATCTCTAAGGGGGAGATGAATCAAAGCTTCTAAAGAGTGGAGACGTGCAGATATCTCCCATAGCAACCAATCAGCTGGTTATTATCATTATATATGATGTGCTAGATAAATGTTAGCTAAAGGTTTCACCTCCACTCTGGAGTATTTGGTACATCGCCCCCTAAATTACAGCGCAAAACGATGTAGCAGATAATACACAGCGAGAACCATCAGGCCCATGGTACAGAGAATTAGAACATGCTGTTCACCACAGCGGCCACTTGGGGCAGTATAGAGACGAGAGAATCCACAAGGACTTTAATGGCTGTTGTTTCTCTTCCAAGGAGCGTTATTGGTTGAGCTGAGCAGTCATGTGATGTGAGGTAATCTCTAAAACGCAGTAGATCTAACCCTAACGGTAGATAATCTGGTCACAAGGACTTTGTAGTGCATCTGTTAATATTACTAATCATTTAATCGGCTTCATTAGCTCAGATTGCAATTATCAAGCTAATTCTAATTATAAAAAACGCTGGGAGTTCCCATGCAAATGCGGCAATGGCGCAGTGTCCCCGGGCGGGCAGCTGATGTCACATGATGTCTTCAGGGTTGCTAGAGGATACGGTGGCGGGGGAGGGCATTTTTTCGGCAGGATCTTCGCAGCTTACCGAGTGGGATACGGTCATTAGGTCTACAGCACTAGGTCGACAGGCAACAAGGTCGACATGGGTCTAGGTCGACAGGTCATTAGGTCGACACAAGCATTAGGTTGACATGGGCAAGGTCGACAGTCAAAAGGTCGACATGGGGTTTTTCACTGTTTTTTAAGCCGACATGTGCCAACACGCAGTATTTCATGCCCTACCATCCACTAGGGCGTGGTGGGAGAATAAAATAGTGTGCCCGAAGCATTGCGAGCGATGCAAGGGGACACGGAGCACTTCAAATGGTGTTCATGTCGACAGTGTTGACATTCGGGTCAAAACACTGTGAAAAACCCCATGTCAACCTTTTCACTGTTGACCTTGCCCATGTCAACCTAATGTCCTGTCGACCTTGCTGCCTGTCGACCTAGTGGTGTCGACCCAATGCTTGTCGACCTAGTTGTTGTAGACCAAACGATCCACACCGTACCGAGTCAACACGAATGAGTCCCTCTGTGTTCACCTAATGTTCCTATGCTGAGTTTAGATGAATCACATGGGTACAGCACCGGTATCGGACCTGGAAGCAATATAATAAGTACAGTCACCCCCGAGTATTGCACCCATGGAACATAAAGAGACCTGGTTCCGGCACATGGACACTGAGGCCTAGGCATTATCACTGAATACCGCACGCGGCTCTGCAGACAGTTACACCGATCCCAGTACTGTATATGCGGCCATCTTCCCGCACAGACCAAAGTCCCATTCTGTTCTATTACAGGGCAGAGGAAACATCAATCATGAAAAAGAGATGTTCGCCCACGATCACCCCCCTGTGAAAACCTTGGAAGAAGCTGTGGACCTACTGAAACCATCAGCAATTATCGGTGGGTAACGTTTTCCAAAAATGTCAAAAAAATCTAGACTTGGCTTCTGTCCAGTCAGAACAGTATGATATAAGAAATGTGCCAGCGCTGGCTGTACCAATGATTAGACAAGACGTTCTCAAAGATAATATACAAATGTATTCATTAAAATAATATATTAATAATGATATGATGAGTCGTTGGACATAAAAGTCATTGCGCACAATTTTCAAATAATCTCTCACAGGGATATTTTTGCTCGATGTTGTTTATTCAAATTTACCAATAAAACGGCTGACAAAGTACGTTTATATTACCATCCAAATTCTTCTGGTAGGTATTTGGATCCAGAATCAGGGGACACAACAGTCCTAGGTTGCCCTATAATTGCAAGGGCTCAGGCTTCCCATTTGGACGATCTTCCTCCTTGAATGCTGGATTAATTAGGGTTCATGCAGTTATCCCAAACAGAGTTGGTCCAGATGTTGTGAGAGACGTCAGCGGGAGAGTGGACAGGTCACGGCAAATCGAAAGGATGGTGTCAGCAAGGAGTTAAACAGCTCAACGCGTTTCCCCGGATCATGTACCTCCGGCTTCCTCAGGACTTGCTCACACCTATTTTGTTAAAATTTACTTGGCACTCAAAGGGTTAATAAGTCTATTTATTTCAGTGTATACTAATAAATATAAATCTTTGCTCTAATATTACAGAACTAGTTACCAGCCTGGTACCATGGGTGCCGGACAGTTTCCCGACAGTCATTACCCTGACGTTGGGATCCCGACAGTCAATATCCTGACAATCGGGGGTCACCGACTATTCTCCCTCGTAGGGGTCCGCGACCCCCATGGAGGGAGAATAGAATAGGTGGTGAGCGCAGCGAGCCACCGTTCCCGCAGCGTGGCGAGCACAGCAAGCCCACAAGGGACATTGTTGCGCTCGCCATGCTGTCTGAGTCCAGCCAGTCGGGATCCCTACATCGGGCTAATGACTGTTGGGACCATATACCACACCCGGTACCATAACAGTAACACTAACCCTAATGGCAAACTTTTGCAGTAGAGTCAGTCCAGCCGCTGTTTATGCCGCTATGTACTGTGTCATGTGACCCAAGCCGGGCACAGTCATTGGGTGAACATCTTGCGGTTTCTGTCTGTTAGGTGCTGCTGCTATTGGTGGAGCATTTACAGAGAAGATATTGAAGTCTATGGCGGCTTTCAATAAACGACCAATTATATTCGCACTGAGCAACCCAACCAGTAAGGCGGAGTGCACGGCGGAGCAGTGCTATCAGCTGACAGAGGTATGCTTGTATAGAGACACCCCGTAACCCGTGGCTATGCTATAGAGACACCCCATTACCCATGGGCCCCTCAGGATAACACACTGCATTTATTCTCTGTGTCTGGGACTTGCTGGGGTCCTCCTCTTGTCTCCTGTCCTCCAGGGCCGCGGGATCTTCGCCAGTGGAAGCCCGTTCTCTAAGGTGACACTTCCAAACAATCAGACCTTCTACCCCGGGCAGGGGAACAATGCCTACGTGTTCCCAGGGGTGGCCCTGGGGGTCATTGCCTGCGGCGTCAGACACATATCGGAAGAGATTTTCCTTGCCACGGCTGAGGTAAGTCGCTGCGTCCTTTTATTTCGCCTCCTTGCATGATTCCAGCCAGATGTTATATCCGTGTTTCTGCACACATCAAAGAACACGTTTATTAATGAAGCAATCTAGGTGCTAAGTGCAATCGTAAATTCCCCTCTGGCAGTCCCCTTTACCTACCACTGAGGGGCGCTGTCCTATTGCGGTGTTACTGTTTTATATAACACTTCCCATGAAGAAGTGGGGCAATTCTGACTTAGAAATAAGGTTCTCTGGGACCATAATCCAATGGTTTTCTTCACCTCTGTATAACACTCAGTAGAAGCAGCCATGTTGTTATCTTACCCAGAATTCATCAGTGCCCAAGTGATTTACCTTATTCCCATTGAAGTCCCATCTGCCTGTACTGTGGCGCTCTGTGATGCTGACGATGGTTGTGTACAGTTATTCTGACATATTACAGGGACATGAAGTGCTAATGCTCCTGGGTACAGAACTAATCTTCTCACGTTGTCTTAGGCCATCGCCGAGGAGGTGACCGCGGAGCACCTAGCAGAGGGCAGACTGTACCCCCCGCTCAGCACCATCAGAGAGGTCTCCCTCAAAATCGCTGTCAAGGTAAGTTGTGTATCCCCAAAATACATCCACGTGCCACCGCCCACTCAGTGTAGCTGCCACCGCTCCTGATGGCTCTCTACCCTGCCAGCTGTGGTTCAGGCACTACTCTCAGATGCTCATTTCATGGCTCATATTATCCACCGGACCAGGATCATTCCATCCGAAGATTCAGGGAAAGATGTGTTGTGTACCCCAATACTGAGAATTCAGGGGAATATGTGCATTGTGTACCCCAATACTGAGAATTCAGAGGAAGATGTGTATTGTGTACCCCAATACTGAGAATTCAGGGGAAGAGGTGTATTGTGTACCCCAATACTGAGAATTCAGGGGAAGAGGTGCATTGTGTACCCCAATACTGAGAATTCAGGGGAAGATGTACATTGTGCACCCCAATACTGAGAATTCAGAGGAAGATGTGTATTGTGTACCCTAATACTGAGAATTCAGGGGAAGATGTGCATTGTGTACCCCAATACTGAGAATTCAGGGGAAGAGGTGTATTGTGTACCCCAATACTGAGAATTCAGGGGAAGATGTGCATTGTGTACCCCAATACTGAGAATTCAGGGGAAGATGTGCATTGTGTACCCCAATACTGAGAATTCAGGGGAAGAGGTGTATTGTGTACCCTAATACTGAGAATTCAGGGGAAGATGTGCATTGTGTACCCCAATACTGAGAATTCAGAGGAAGAGGTGTATTGTGTACCCCAATACTGAGAATTCAGGGGAAGAGGTGTATTGTGTACCCCAATACTGAGAATTCAGGGGAAGATGTGCATTGTGTACCCCAATACTGAGAATTCAGGGGAAGATGTGCATTGTGTACCCCAATACTGAGAATTCAGGGGAAGAGGTGCATTGTGTACCCCAATACTGAGAATTCAGGGGAAGAGGTGCATTGTGTACCCCAATACTGAGAATTCAGGGGAAGAGGTGCATTGTGTACCCCAATACTGAGAATTCAGGGGAAGAGGTGCATTGTGTACCCCAATACTGAGAATTCAGGGGAAGATGTGCATTGTGTACCCCAATACTGAGAATTCCGGGGAAGATGTGTCATGTGTAACCCAATACTGAGAATTCAGGGGAAGATGTGCATTGTGTACCCCAATACTGAGAATTCAGGGGAAGAGGTGTATTGTGTACCCCAATACTGAGAATTCAGGGGAAGATGTGCATTGTGTACCCCAATACTGAGAATTCAGGGAAAGATGTGCATTGTGTACCCCAATACTGAGAATTCAGGGGAAGATGTGTCATGTGTAACCCAATACTGAGAATTCAGGGGAAGAGGTGTATTTTGTACCCCAATACTGAGAATTCTGTTGAAGCTAAGTGTATTGTACTTACTGTACACAGTCTTTGATGTTAATGATAGAAAGAGGGATGGCTGGAATATGATTTGCTCTGAGAAGGTAGCACAGGGTTCCTAGGGCATGATTAGATTGAGGTGCCAGTAGGGTACACACCAAAACGATTTGGCCCCAATTTAGATACAATCTCGACCGATTGTATGTAGATTGGGCATGTTTTGAGGACAATCAGATCCGATTCCAATTCGATGCGCGGCCACAGACCGCTCACATCACAGTGACCCAGTATAATGTTTCTTTACCTCTGTTTGGTGCGTATATTACCCAACATGTCCTCTTACTGTATGTTGTGGGTATATTACCCAACATGTCCACTTACTGTATGTTGTGGGTATATAACCCAACGTGTCCTCTTACTGTATCTTGTGGTATATAACCCAACGTGTCCTCTTACTGTATATTGTGGTATATAACCCAACGTGTCCTCTTACTGTATATTGTGGCCTATAACCCAACGTGTCCTCTTACTGTATATTGTGGTATATAACCCAACGTGTCCACTTACTGTATGTTGTGGGTATATAACCCAACGTGTCCTCTTACTGTATATTGTGGTATATAACCCAACGTGTCCTCTTACTGTATATTGTGGTCTATAACCCAACGTGTCCTCTTACTGTATTTTGTAGTATATAACCCAACATGTCCTCTTACTGTATGTTGTGGTATATAACCCAACGTGTCCTCTTACTGTATATTGTGGTATATAACCCAACGTGTCCTCTTACTGTATATTGTGGTATATGACCCAACGTGTCCCCTTACTGTATGTTGTGGTCTATAACCCAACGTGTCCTCTTACTGTATTTTGTAGTATATAACCCAACATGTCCTCTTACTGTATGTTGTGGTATATAACCCAACGTGTCCCCTTACTGTATGTTGTGGTATATAACCCAACGTGTCCCCTTACTGTATGTTGTGGTCTATAACCCAACGTGTCCTCTTACTGTATTTTGTAGTATATAACCCAACATGTCCTCTTACTGTATGTTGTGGTATATAACCCAACGTGTCCCCTTACTGTATGTTGTGGTCTATAACCCAACGTGTCCTCTTACTGTATTTTGTAGTATATAACCCAACATGTCCTCTTACTGTATGTTGTGGCCTATAACCCAACGTGTCTTCTTACTGTATGTTGTGGTATATAACCCAATGTGTCCTCTTACTGTATTTTGTGGTTTTAGATCGTGGACTACGCTTACAAGAATAATTTCGCTTCCTGGTATCCAGAGCCTCAGGACAAATTGGCCTTTGTCAAGTCCCTGGTGTACAGCCCAGACTACGATTCCTTCACCATCGACAACTACAAGTGGCCGGAGCACGCCATGCAGATACAAGACGTGTAACCAGCCGCCACCATGGTGGTTGTTCTGCTAAACACTCCGGGGGAGTCCGAGGACGCAGAGACACTACCGCATATGAAAGCTTCCTCGTACTAGATTACAACACTCCGTAAAGCAGGCGCGACCTGACATGATGATAATTTTGCGCAAGTAGCACGTGGCCTGAGAAATGACTCAGTGGATTGTTCCAGTAACACCGTGGTGACCTGTAACCTCTCGTTAATAGAATATCAATCATTCTGGCATCAGAGATTGTAAAGGCAATTATCCTACTCGCTCCTTCCATCAAGTACACGATGGCTAACGACTTGTGAGGTGACAGTGGGGGGAGATATTTTAAACCTCGCAGAGAGTTAACGTTCCAACCAATCCGCTCCTAATTGTCATTTTTTAAAGTCTTTGAAATTAGAAGCTGATTTGTTCGTATTTTATCTCTCTCCAAGTTTTGATACATTTCCCCCTAGTGGCTTTGTTTGACGGGCTATGAGTCATTGGGTTGAATAAATGAATCGCTAAATACAGGCGTAAGGCTTAACCATAACGTAATAAATCCGGCCTGTCCACCAGGAACCTGTGACCTATTGAGGCATGAGGCATGGATGGGAGAGGTGAGGTTGGGCTAGGCCAGTACTTGCTTTCCTTGATCTCCTCTGGGCTTGGTGTCCTTGGTCTCAGCGTCACCGATGCAGGCTTATAGATATTGTCTCACAGGCACTGTGTAATATATATGCGCAACTGTAATAAAACTTTCATCACATCCAGCGTGATCTTCCACCCATAAACCCCACAGAACCGCAGACCTCACCCGAACTGGCGTCCTACGTACTGATTAGTCCTTGTGTGTGTGTTTCGGCTGTTCTGATTGGTTAGATTCTATAATACACAGAGCAGCAGAGATAACTGAAGCTATGCATCTAGGGGGCCACGTTACTTCAGGGCGTAGTGGGGACAGTTCTACGCCCTGGATCGCAGTTACATTGTGCCCGGATTACGCACTCCATCCTGCGGTAGGAATGTCATTATTAGCCGTGACATCGGGAAGATGTAAATGTTTATGTACAGTACAGTATACCCTCACATACCAGTGTCAGGACTCGGCCTCTGTAATGTTATACTGTAAATGCAGCCACTTGTCAGGCGACGGACTGTTTCTGTTCTACCAGGACCACCGGGAAACTTTTTTTACTTGTGTCTCCTTTTATGAAATAAGAATATAGCAGCGTGTTTCTAATCATGTTCTGTACAGTGTTCTAGAGCTGTAGAATGTGAGTGATCGGATGCTTAGCCCATGTGTAATCCTATCCTTTCATGGCTCTGATAAATGTACATGATCAGTACCCTGTTCTGTGTCCTGTGTTATATAAACTGTAAGTTCCTGGTGAAGGTTTCTCTGGACATTATACATGGGGACCAGGTTACTATGGTTACGTGTAGTACTGCAGCATCAGCCGCACCCCCCTCCCCTTTCCTGACATTATACATGCGACTAGGTTACCAAGGTTACGTGTAGTACTGCAGCATCAGCCCCCCCCCCCCCCACCTTCCCTTTTCCTGACATTATACATGGGACTAGGTTACTAAGGTTACGTGTAGTACTGCAGCATCAGCCACCCCCCAACTTTCCCTTTTCCTGACATTATATATGGGACTAGGTTACTAAGGTTACGTGTAGTACTGCAGCATCAGCCCCCCCCCCCCCACCTTCCCTTTTCCTGATATTATATATGGGACTAGGTTACTAAGGTTACGTGTAGTACTGCAGCATCAGCCGCCCCCGCACCCCCCTCCCCTTTCCTGACATTATACATGCGACTAGGTTACCAAGGTTACGTGTAGTACTGCAGCATCAGCCCCCCCCCCCCCACCTTCCCTTTTCCTGACATTATACATGGGACTAGGTTACTAAGGTTACGTGTAGTACTGCAGCATCAGCCACCCCCCACCTTCCCTTTTCCTGACATTATATATGGGACTAGGTTACTAAGGTTACGTGTAGTACTGCAGCATCAGCCCCCCCCACCTTCCCTTTTCCTGACATTATATATGGGACTAGGTTACTAAGGTTACGTCTAGTACTGCAGCATCAGCCGCCCCCTTTCCTTTTCCTGACATTATACATGGGACTAGGTTACCAAGGTTACGTGTAGTACTGCAGAATCAGACCCCCCTCCCCTTTCCTGACATTATACATGGGACTAGGTTACCAAGGTTACGTGTAGTACTGCAGAATCAGACCCCCCCTCCCCTTTCCTGACATTATACATGGGACTAGGTTACGTGTAGTACTGCAGCATCAGCCCCCCCCCACCTTCCCTTTTCCTGACATTATATATGGGACTAGGTTACTAAGGTTACGTGTAGTACTGCAGCATCAGCCGCCCCCTTTCCTTTTCCTGACATTATACATGGGACTAGGTTACCAAGGTTACGTGTAGTACTGCAGAATCAGACCCCCCCCTCCCCTTTCCTGACATTATACATGGGACTAAGTTACCAAGGTTATGTGTAGTACTGCAGCATCAGCCGCCCCCTTCCCTTTTCCTGACATTAACATGGGACTAGGTTACCATGGTTACGTGTAGTACTGCAGCATCAGCAACCCCCTCCGCTTTCCTGACATTATACATGGGACCAGGTTACCAAGGTAATGTGTAGTATATTACTCTGCAGCATCAGCAACCCCCTCCCCTTTCCCGACATTATACATGGGACCAGGTTATGTGTAGTACTGCAGCAACAGCCCCCCCCCCTCCCCTTTCCCGACATTATATATGGGACCAGGTTACCAAGGTTACGTGTAGTACTGCAGCATCTGCCCCCCCTCCCCTTTCCCGACAAT
Organism: Crinia signifera; assembly: GCF_055691185.1. Taxonomy (NCBI): domain Eukaryota; kingdom Metazoa; phylum Chordata; class Amphibia; order Anura; family Myobatrachidae; genus Crinia; species Crinia signifera. The sequence continues at coordinate 387,805,480 of NC_139218.1, forward strand.
ATACATGGGACCAGGTTACCAAGGTTACGTGTAGTACTACAGCATCAGCAATCCCCCTCCCCTTTCTCAACATAGGGCCTTATTCTAGTTCACTCTTTCTGACAAAATCCTTCTTAGATGGACAAAACCATGTGCACTGCAGGTGGGGCAGATGTTACTTGTGGAGAGAGAGTTAGATTGGGTGGGGTTTTACTTCAAAGTAACATCTGCCCCACCTGCAGTGCACATGGTTTTGTCCATCTAAGAAGGATTTTGTCAGAAAGAGTGAACTAGAATAAGGCCCATTATACATGGGACCAGGTTACCAAGGTTACGTGTAGTACTCCAGCGTCAGCACCTCATATAAAATATGTACATCCTGCCATCAAAATGTCGACAAACCAGTGCTCGAAGTGGGCCGGTATACAAAGGTATGTCATACCGGCACTTCACTTCGAACACAATTTTTTTTTTTTTTTTTTTTTGGACAGCAGTCTCCACAGTGCTCCTGCAGGGGTCCCCACCCGGCGGCTACAGAGCACAGCCAGAAAGTGATTGTGCGGGTGTGGCACCCCAGCCAGGGGTATCCGTTATAGCAGGGACAGCCGACAGGTGCCAGGACCCAAGGGGTTAATCCCCGGCGGAGGGCGCGAAGAGATGTCCCCAGGCTAATTGACAGCGCAGGGGGACGTATAGAGAGAGAAGGGGAGATGCTAGGAGGTCAGGGGGGTCCCGGACGAGAAGGAGAGAGAGGGCAGCGTGGCAAGCGAGAGGAGAAGAGTGCCAGGTGGGTGCACGCTTACCCGCAGCAGCCCTCCGAGTCCTCACAGGGACGGAGTCGGGTGCGCAGGAGTACTGGAGAAGCAGCCGGCGGGGACAGAGCCGGCTGGGCCACGTGACTGGAGAGGAGCCGAGAGAAGGACACCGCCGCCACCCTGGAGAGAGAGAGGACCCCAGACTGGACTGCCAGGGAACCGGAGGGGCGACTAAGTGCGGCAACGCTGCGGCGCCCGCACTAGTGCGCCCTCCGGCGGATCAGAGGACAGCGCTGCCAGCACTGAACAGCCAGCTACCAGACATCGCGGAGAGGAAAGTGACGGGCAGGAGCCTGCAACAGGAGCAGACACCAGGTACCCTTCCCCAACCAAAACCCCTGCCCATTCTCCACAAACCCACCAATGCTGCCCCACAAATCGCTGGACACGTGGTATAGGAGCACCTTTATTATTAACCCCTCTGGGCGCCCACAGTAGGGACCCCTCTGTGGTATACAGGAGCAATAGGTTCTACCATTTTCCCCCAGAGCCCACAGAGACAGCTGCCAGAGCCCGGCCTGCAGCCTCAGAAGCCAGAGGACAACAGGTAGTGTAGTGGTCTCAGTGTGTCTTGACATGTGGTGTGGTGGGATGGATATATGTATGGAAGCAGTGAGTGTATGTATGTTTGAGTGAGGGCGGCAGTGTGTGCAGCATGTATGAGGGCGGCAGTGTGTGCAGCATGTATGAGGGCGGCAGTGTGTGCAGTATGTATGAGGGCAGCAGTGTGTAGTATGTAGGAGGGCGGCAGTGTGTGCAGCATGTATGAGGGCGGCAGTGTGTGCAGCATGTATGAGGGCGGCAGTGTGTGCAGTATGTATGAGGGCAGCAGTGTGTAGTATGTAGGAGGGCGGCAGTGTGTGCAGCATGTATGAGGGCGGCAGTGTGTGCAGCATGTATGAGGGCGGCAGTGTGTGTAGCATGTATGAGGGCGGCAGTGTGTGCAGCATGTATGAGGGCGCCAGTGTGTGCAGCATGTATGAGGGCGGCAGTGTGTGCAGCATGTATGAGGGCGGCAGTGTGTGCAGCATGTAGGAGGGCGGCAGTGTGTGCAGCATGTATGAGGGCGGCAGTGTGTGCAGCATGTATGAGGGCGGGGTACTTGTGGAGTATCACGGCTCCCATCGTAAGGCATCGTATGCCATATGTAGTGGCATACGATGGCATACGATGCGATGCGATGTTTTACCGATTTTTGAGCATTTTTGCTCAAAAATCGTATGCCATCGCATGGCATCGTATGCCATATGTAGTGGCATACGATGTCATACGATGCGATACGATGTTTTACCGATTTTTGAGCAAAAATGGTAAAAAATCGGTAAAACATCGGATAACATCGTATGCCATATGTAGTGGCATACGATGTCATACGATGCGATACGATGTTTTACCGATTTTTGAGCAAAAATGGTGAAAAATCGGTAAAACATCGCATGGCATTGTATGCCATCGATGCGATACGATGTTTTACCGATTTTTGAGCCATTTTAGCTCAAAAATCGTATGCGATCGCATCGGATGCCATACGATGGCATCCGATGCGATGCGATGGCACCCGATTTTGCACTGAAATGCATCAGAATGCATTGAAATGTGTATTAAAGTAGTGAAATGCCCCCAAATGCCATTTTTCATAATGCACCACCCCCACTATCAACGTCAACCCGAAGCGTGGCGAGCGCAGCGAGCCCGCGAGGGGCGGCGGGACGCGTCCTACGACCTTTTCATACCCCCACTATCCACGTCGGCGTGGAGTTGAGAATAGAATAGTGTGGCGAGCGCAGCGAGCCACCGAGCCCGAAGCGTGGCGAGCGCACGCGGATACCTGTAAAGCCCGCGAGGAGACGCGTATAGCTTGTGAAGGTATCCGCGTCCCCTCGCGGGGCTCGCTGCGCTCGCCACGCTTCGGGCTCGGTGGCTCGCTGCGCTCGCCACACTATTCTATTCTCAACTCCACGCCGACGTGGATAGTGGGGGTATGAAAAGGTCGTAGGACGCGTACCGCCGCCCCTCGTGGGCTCGCTGCGCTCGCCACGCTTCGGGTTCACGTTGATAGTGGGGGTGGTGCACTATGAAAAATGGCATTTGGGGGCATTTCACTACTTTAATACACATTTCAATGCATTCTGATGCATTTCAGTGCAAAATCGGGTGCCATCGCATCGCATCGGATGCCATCGTATGGCATCCGATGCGATCGCATACGATTTTTGAGCTAAAATGGCTCAAAAATCAGTAAAACATCGTATCACATCGATGGCATACGATGCCATGCGATGTTTTACCGATTTTTCACCATTTTTGCTCAAAAATCGGTAAAACATCGTATCGCATCATATGACATCGTATGCCACTACATATGGCATACGATGTTATCCGATGTTTTACCGATTTTTGACCATTTTTGCTCAAAAATCGGTAAAACATCGTATCGCATCGTATGACATCGTATGCCACTACATATGGCATACGATGTTATCCGATGGCATACGATTTTTGAGCTAAAATAGTCAAAAATCGGTAAAACATCGCATCGTATGCCACATGCGATGCGATGCGATTTTAGCATACGATCTGCATACGATGCAGGTCGTGGGAGCCGTGATACTCCACAAGTACCGAGGGGGGCAGTGTGTGCAGTATGTATGAGGGCAGCAGTGTGTAGTATGTAGGAGGGCGGCAGTGTGTGCAGCATGTATGAGGGCGGCAGTGTGTGCAGCATGTATGAGGGCGGCAGTGTGTGCAGCATGTATGAGGGCGCCAGTGTGTGTAGCATGTATGAGGGCGGCAGTGTGTGCAGCATGTATGAGGGCGGCAGTGTGTGCAGCATGTATGAGGGCGGCAGTGTGTGCAGCATGTATGAGGGCGGCAGTGTGTGCAGCATGTATGAGGGCGGCAGTGTGTGTAGTATGTAGGAGGGCGGCAGTGTGTGCAGCATGTATGAGGGCGGCAGTGTGTGCAGCATGTATGAGGGCGGCAGTGTGTGCAGCATGTATGAGGGCGGCAGTGTGTAGTATGTATGAGGGCGGCAGTGTGTGCAGCATGTATGAGGGCGGCAGTGTGTGCAGCATGTATGAGGGCGGCCGTGTGTGCAGCATGTTTGAGGGCGGCAGTGTGGCAGTGTGTGCAGCATGTATGAGGGCGGCCGTGTGTGCAGCATGTTTGAGGGCGGCAGTGTGGCAGTGTGTGCAGCATGTATGAGGGCGGCAGTGTGTGCAGCATGTATGAGGGCGGCAGTGTGTGCAGTATGTATGAATGACAGCGGCAGTGCGTGTAGTATTTGTGAATGGGAGCGGCAGTGCGTGTAGTATTTGTGAATGGGAGCGGCAGTGCGTGTAGTATTTGTGAATGGGAGCGGCAGTGCGTGTAGTATGTATGAATGGGAGCGGCAGTGCATGTAGTATGTATGAATGACAGCGTCAGTGCGTGTAGTATGTATGAATGAGAGCGGTAGTGTATATAGTATGTTTAAATGGGAGCGGCAGTGCGTGTAGTATGTGTGAATGGGAGCGGCAGTGCGTGTAGTATGTATGAATGAGATGCAGATAATTAGTGCCGGGGGAGAGAGCCCGGTAGAAGGAGCAAAAAATAATGACACTGCTGATCTTATCAGGAGGTACATCTGCTCATCCACCACATGTCCACTCCTCCCGACTCCCTCCTCCTCCTCCTCTCCCCCCTCCTCATCCTCCTCTCACCCACCCTCCTCATCCTCCTCTCACCCACCCTCCTCATCCTCCTCTCCCCAACCCTCCCCCTCCACTTCTACATTCTTCCTCTTCTACACTTTTCCTCTCCTCTGCTTAACCTCCTCCTCAGGCCCTCTCCCCCTCCCATGCTCTCCCTTCTACTCTCCTCAGCTCCCCAACCACCTGCTCTGCTCCACTTCCTGTGCTCCTCTGCTTCCCCTCCTCCTCTCCTCTGCTTCCCTCATACTCACTCCGAGTCCCTATCCTCCGCACCCCCTTTCCCCCTCCTTTGCTCTCCCTTCTCCTCTCCTCCACTCCTCCTCCTTTCCTCAGCTCCCCCACCACCTCCTCCTCTCCTCTACTTCCCCTCCTCCTCACCCCCTTTCCTCCACACACCTCCTTTTCCGCTCCCCTTCTCCTTCACTTCCCCTCCTCACCCCCTCTCCTGCTCTCCCTTCTCCGCTCCCCTTCCTCCACCACTCCCCCACCTCCTCCTCTCCTCTGTTACCCCTCCTCCTCATCTACTCTCCCCTCCTCCTCTTCCACTCCCCCTCCTCCATTTCCCCACCTTCTCATCACCACCTTCTCTTTCCCTCACTCTCTCTTCCCTGCTCTCTCTTCCCCCTCTATCTCTCTCCTCCCCACCTCTTTTACCACACTTCTCTCTCTTTCCTAGACTGCCAGGGACCCTGCGCTGGGGTACAGGAGAAGAACACCCGGTGCCAAGAAGAAAGTGCGGCGTCAGGGAACAGGAGTTGCCGGGGAGGGGGGGGGGGTGGAGTGCAGCAGACCTGGGAACAGGAGCAGAAAAAAACTGGAGCAGATCTGGGAACAGGAGCAACTACCGTCGCTGCTGATCATGACAGGAGGTACACAGCGCCCACTTGTACTGCTCTCCCTTCTCCGCTCCTTCTCCTCCTCCTCCATACCTCCTCCCCTACCCTACCCTTCCCCCTACCTCCTCTCCCCTTCTCCTCTTCCACTACTCCTCTCCTCTGCTTAACCTCCTTCTCACCCATCACGGTGTGTGGCAAATGTATATTGGACACAACGGTGTGTGGCAAATGTATATTGGACACAACGGTGTGTGGCAAATGTATATTGGGCATCACGGTGTGTGGCAAATGTATAATGAGCAAATGCCAAACACAGTGATGCTCATTATACATTTGCCACACACCGTGATACCCAATATACATATGTGGCTGTCCCTGTCACTTTCTCTCTTTGTTCCCGCTGTCAGTCTCTCTTTGCTGTCACTCTGTCTGTTTGTCCTTGCTGTCCTTGAATTTGGGCTCTCACAGTGTGGCACAATGTGCAAGGGGCACTAGTACTAGATAGTATAAGGGGTCCTACTAGTGTGGTATATAAGGGGTATGTGGTATGGTACGCTACACATAAAGACACGCCCCCTTTTTCAGTGGCCACACCCGGCGCGCGCATAAATAAGTCCTTTATTTTTCCATACCCCCACTTTAAAATTTCCACTTCGAGCACTGCGACAAACAATATGTCGACAGGGTCAAAATGTTGATATGAAAATGATAGACACATGACAAGTTCGACATGAGATTATTTACACTGGTCTGTTCTTACTTCCCTATATATGTCGGCATAGAGGGAGACTGTAATAGCCAGAAGCATGGCAAGCGAACGTGTTACACTAATTGGGGGTCCATGTCGACAGTTGGGGGCTCTTGTCGACCTTTTCATGTGCCTACCTTTTCCATGTCGTCATTTTCGCTCTCATTCTGATTGACTCGGTCCCCGACGCGTTTACACCGGGGACTGATGTTTTGGGACTGCGCATGCACATAGTCGCCACGGCGCTCGCACGGTGGGGGGGGGGGTGTTTGCTGCATCCTGCGTTTAATGGTCATACCCACAAAACACTGGGTGCACCCAGGAAAACGCTGCACATCCTCATGTTAATGTGGACGGGCACCCGCCCCGTTCTCGGACTCGAGCGCCCATACTGACTTAATGACTGTCTATCTAATAATCCACACCCGGCAGTACTTCGATGATATCACTCCGCCCCCACACCGGATAAGAAGCAGGTGATGGGCCTCCACCCAATCAATGGTAAGAGATAAGAATGTGGCCTATCACATGGATCCCTCTGTGATGTCACTGGTTCACTGGCTGCCTCCACTACTACAAGTCGGCGAGAGGACTGTTATGTCATAGGAAATCCGGCACAGGAAGCATCAACGTATTGTTATGGTCGGTAACAGACGCATCACACAACAATCCGTATATAACTAGTAATAATGTGCTAATGGGGAAATCACAGATGTATACACTAATATGCAGCTCAATCCTTTATTATAATGTATGCATAAGACAATCATCACTCACGGGCGCTAATTGGACTTCAAACCACTCAAACAATGAATCTGCCGTCAGAGCGGTGCCCAGAATCGTTCCGCAGAGGCGATAACTGGCACTTAAGCTGGCGCGGTGCAGACCGAGGTAGTGTTAGAACTGAGCAGGACTTAGACAGGTACATTGTAGGTAGTAACACTGGGTACAGCAGGCACAAGCAGAGTGCCAGGTCTAATAACCAGGACTGTCCCAATCATGGCGGGCAGGGGTCCTCACACCATCAGCCGGGCCCCCGGTATATACCTGCTGTCCCGCCACACGTTGCTCTCGCCGCAGTTTGACGTTCGTTTCTTGCACTGAAAGCAGCGATTATACTTCTCAAACTGGTCTAGGAGGAGGTGACTTCCAGCCCTGGGGAGATACATCGCTGGTTACATAAACGGTCCAATAGTCATAGATTTACCATAATCCGTACAAAACCGTGTTCCTGTCTGTTGTTCCTGGGCGGGAACTCAGAGGTAGATGTATGAAGCGGTGATAAGGGAGAAGTGAGCCAGAGGAGTGGCCCATGGCAACCAATCAGCACTGAAGTAACATCTATAATTTGCATAATATAAATTATACAGAGCAGCTGATTGGTTGCCATGGGCCACTCCTCCTCTGGCTCACTTCTCCCTAATCACTGCTTCATACATCTACCCCTCAGTACACACGCGCACGACAGGAGCAGGCAGAAGTAGGAGATTACAGATGTGAGTTTTGGTAGCAACATGGAAAAGGAGGGGGAAATTTACAAAGGTGTGAAGAGGTGATGTTGTCCATAGCAACCAATCAGATGCTGTCTACCGTATTCTAATATGTGAAATGATAACTAGAATCTGATTGGGCAACAACGCAACTTTTTTATTTTTAGAAGCTTTAGTAAATTTCCCCCTAAGATTTAGCCGCAAATATGATTTGATAAATGGGCCCCTAATACTGGTGACGTTTGGAAGGTGGAAGTGACAAGGATGAGAGATGGACTGGATGTGGGAGAGGGGTGAGGATGACACCCAGGCAGCAAGCATGGGGAACGAAGAAGAGTGTATGCAAGCACTGATGAGTCTGCCCATTGTTTTAAAGGGACAATCATTTAAAGGGCAAGCTTGCCGATGTCTCCACATTTAAAGGGACAATCATTTAAAGGGCAAGCTCACCGATATCTCCACATTTAAAGGGACAATCATTTAAAAGACAAGCTCGCCGATATCTCCACATTTAAAGGGACAATCATTTAAAGGGCAAGCTCGCCGATGTCTCCACATTTAAAGGGACGATCATTTAAAGGGCAAGCTCTCCGATATTTCTACCTGTCAGGCTGTTACATGTACCCTCCCGACTTCAGACACTGATATACACATGCCCTCGGCCAGTCTGCCCAATGTCACCACACTGTCGGCCGTGGGACTGAACTCACTTGATGAAGCGTTCCTCATTGTAGTCTCGGAGTCTCTTCATTTCCAAGCTCTTTGCCCAGTCGTCCTGTAATCCTCTATGTAATCTGTGGTTCTTCTCGTACTGAGCCGCTCTGTCCAGCAGTAACCTGGGACATAGATGTGATGAATAGAGGATCGCAGCCAACACAGCTTCATCATGGCTGAGCTCACATACACAGGAATACATAGGACATTTCTATAGGATGTATATAGCTGCCTGTATTATGGTTCTAATTCTGTAATACCACTGTTATGGCTCCCCCCAAATGATCCTTATATAAGGTTTTGCCTGCACTGTGCCATATAAGCCTAAATGTCCCGCACTTCTGCTAACAGAATCTGAAGTATGTGGGGTTAGTTTGGATGCCTCTGCCAGTAATATAATGTGAGAGCGGTAGATGTATGGTCTGTACTTGGGAGTGGATAGGTTACGTACTGTTCTTTAGACCGCTGTAGCATGTCCGCCTCCTTCCTCTGCTGCAGCAGGTCATTCAGTATGGCCAGGCGCTCATGGTCTGCTGCGGTCTGCAGCTGGTGCTTAGACACCTCCTGGGCCCGCCTCTTCCTCTCTGCTAGTTTTTCATTGGTCATGTCGTTCTTCCCGAATATTGGCTGCGCATCCTCAACGTCAGGTGGCAGCACAAAGCCTGGCTTTATTTTTGTCTGTGTCAATAGATTATATTCATTTTTAAGGAAACATTTATGTCCATAACCGATGCGATGACTTTGGTGCTAAATCTGCTCCTCCCACAACAGACTGGGATTTAATTACTAAGATGGGAGTTCTATGTCACATGGGATGTTGCTATGGCCAACCAATCAGAATCTACTTTTTATATCTTTAGCCCCTTCTAGAAGATAATAGATGGAATCTGATTGGTTGCCCGTAGGAACATCCAAACTTCAATAGTCCTATCTTAGTAAATAACCCCCACTGACTGCCATTTGCCTGTACACATGCAGTAACGGTGTGCGCTCTCGCAATGTCCCCCGACATCTGTTCATGCAAGACAACGTACTAGTACATACAAGAGCCATGCTATGGGGCGTTACATGGTGGACGCTTGACCAACCCCCCAACAGTCTCTCATCGTAGCCGGCATTATTGTTCGCACTGTGGTTCTTATTATCTGCTCTTTGCAACCACTTAAGGTGCTGACACACTGGGCATTTTGTGGCACCGCCTATATGGTTACTAGCGGGTGATAGATTTAGCGCTAATCGCTGAACAATATCGTTCAGTGAGGTCACTGGGTCCCCCTACTGACCATGCAGTCATTCGATGATAGGTGAAGTTGAGCTGCATTCCCAGACCGTAGGGGGTTCATTCATTGCTTGTACAGTACAGACTGGGTGACACAATATCAATCACAAGGGACAAAATGAGCAATATCGTTTAAAAAAATCATTGGGACACCCCCGGACCGGACACTACAAGCTCCGGACTGCAGATTTTTATGTACATCCGGCGGTCCGGGGTCTTGTCTGGGTCCGGTTTTTACCCATAACCTGAAGGAGCCGTAATGATTACAATTGCGCCTGAGTGTGAATGCGTTTATGATCAGACAGTTAGAACCAGCACATGACAATTCTATGCATTTGTCAAACGTGGCGGCAGGAGCAGCTGGTGCGGCCCACGTAATCTGCCTCTGCCTGCCGTATTATGACATATCCATGCAAATTACCCAAACATTATTATCTACGTTTCTACCAAGCGGTGTCATTTACATATTATTAAACAGCTTGTTAGTACTTGGAATTAAATCCATCGCTGCAGAACATTCGCGAATTACAGAGACATTATCATAAAAAGCCCTTTAAAAAAAAAAAAAAAAATGTTGTGCACAGCAGCTGCTGCTGTGCGACCACAAGACCCGTTTATGCAGCTGCCACGATAACAGAAGCTAAATGTCTCCTCTCATTCCTATAAATATTGGGCCTAACTGAGACCTGATCGCGGGACAAATTTGTTCTCGAAATGAGCAAAACCATGCTGCACTGCAGATGGGGCAGATGTAACATGTGCAGAGAGAGAGTTAGATTTGGGGGGAGTTGTATTGTTTTTGTGCAGGGTAAATAGTGGCTGCATTATTCTTACACTGCAATTAAAATATCACACACCCCACCAAAATGGGTTGGGATAATTTGGTCTACAGCATTATGGTCGACAGTCATTAGGTCGACATGGGTCTAGGTCGACTTGGGAATAGGTCGAAAGGTCATTAGTTCGACAGGTTGTTAGTTTGACAGGTCATTAGTTCGACATTGTCTAGGTCGACAGTCAAAAGGTCGACATGGGGTTTTTCATTGTTTTTTGACCTGAATGTCAACAGTCGACATGGACACCGTTCAAAGTGCACCGCATCCCCTTGCATCGCTCGCTGCGCTCGGCACACTATTTTATTCTCCCACCACACCCTAGTGGATGGTAGGGCATGAAATACCGCCTGTCGGCACATGTCGGCTCAAAAAAACCCATGTCGACCTTTTGACTGTCGACCTAGACTATATCGAACTAATGACCTGTCGAACTAACGACCTGTCGAACTAATGACCTTTCAACCTAGAACCATGTTGACCGTTTCCCATGTCGACCTAAACCCATGTCGACCTAATGGTGTTGACCTAATGTCTGTCAACCATAATGCTGTAGACCAAATGACCGCATCCCCACCCAAATCTAACTCTCTCTGCACCTGTTACATCTGCCCCACCTGCAGTGCACATGGTTCTGCCCATTTTGAGAATAAATTTGTCCTGCAATGTGGGGTCTGATCTTGGTTTGGATGCAAGTAGCACAAGCATTGCACACGGATCTTGTGGTTATCAGCGTACTGCGCATTCGCCAAAGATACCGTCGTATGCACCGAATCAGGTTCTCGGGCACAGATGGAGTTCAGCAGTGCGGACGTGTTGATGAATGAAGCACCCTATCCATAAAAGAGCTTTTCAGGACCAGTGGGTGGGTCTGCAGTGCAGCCCAGGCCCCAGAATTAAATTAGGGAGACGCACCCCTCTGTTACTGTCACCGGTAGCGACCATGCAAAAACGCATTTGTATGTCGGCTTCCTAGGTCGATCATAGAGCGTGGACAGAAGGGGGTGTAGTGGTCTTCTTGCAATCAGCAAGGGTTGGGTACAAGTTCCAATGCCGGTTGCTGCTGCGGACATAAGAACAGTGGGCGGGACAGGCATAGACACATGGAAGTACTGTAGGCTGCTAGAGATGCACACAACGCAGCAGCAGGCCCAGGATGAGAGAACGTACTGTAATTACCTGGGTGTCCAGAGCGGTTTTGTATAAGACCATCTGCTCAGTCTTCTCTCTCAGATATTTTGCCCTCTGAGCAGCCAGCCTAAAATACAGTCCGAGACAGAGGGAGGTTAGTAAGTATTTATCAGTAAAGAGCAACACCCCCCCCCCCCCCCCCCCCCCCCCGCCACGCCGGAACATGCTACTGTATCACTGACACTACAGCAGTGGTGTCCCACTCATGACCCTCCAGCTGTTGTGGAACTACACATCCCAGCATGCCCTGCCACAGTTTAAGCAATCCGTTATATAACATCTGTGGCAGGGCATGCTGGGACGTGTAGTTCCACAACAGCTGGAGGGCCATGAGTTTGACACCAGTGCCCTACAGCTATTGTCCGGCATCTATGTCCCTGATTGGTCAGGTGGTTTCTGCAAATAACCAATTCAATTCTCTGTAGCTTTATTGCAGCGGATCATCTTAACAGCTAACTGAGCACCTGAGACCCCGCCTGCCACCCGGCCGAATGCCCGCACCCCCCGCTGCCGCTGATTCCCCTCCGTAACATGCAACATGCCTCCGCTGCAGGGGAAATCATTCGATGGTCACCGATCAATTGCAAATAGAACTCCAGCGAAAATGGACTTTTATTTGCGAGCACCGGGATGAAGACAGGACAGGCGGCTGTGATGTCAGCAGCCCACCCCGGCAGGCATCGGACCGCCCGTATACCCATGGGGACACCCATAAAAACGAGCAATCCTGAATTGCCCCTTGGTCCAATCTCAAATCATATGATTTAAGGTGGGTGTGATAGGCAGAACTAGTGCTGGTGGCTGCCAATGGTAAAATACATGGACAAACAGAAGCGCGGCCTACGCAACACTTAACAATTATTTAATTTCAGAATTTTTGCTGATTATCTCAATAAAAAACATTTGGCCACAAAAATACGCTGAGGCTCTAGCAGGCGGCAAGCCCAGAAAGTCTGGGAACCACTGCATGATACAAAAGTCACAGAACCACTAGAATCACTTAGAATGGATATAGCGCCATCTTGTGGTGTTTTTAAGCAAGACAATGAAAAAGTTGATACCGTCAAACTACAACTATGTCAGTTTCAAGGTCAATGTTTCTCCCTTACGTGTACTGAGAAAGTGAAATGAAAAGCGCTATTGTCGTTGCTACATAACCAGACTCTTACATAACCGTACCGGGACTTCGACTGTAGAAACTTATAGAAAATAGAAAACTTCCACTTTATCAAAAAACCACAGGGCACCTATGGGCTATAAATATCTGTGCGGGGCGGTAGGAAGCTGCCGATGTTAAGCTTTGCACAGCAGGAGAGGAGATGCTTTCATCTGTAGGAGAATCAGAGGCAGCGTGTAGGTTACACTACATAAAGGAGAGAAGTGATGAGCGGTGGAAGATCCGCCGTAGACAGGTCAGACTAGATGCTGTCTGGTGCACAAGCGCTGGGAGTAAATTAGAGGTTACTCTTCAGCGAGCTGAACTTGTTCCAGTCTGCCCAGCAAGTCCAGGTCCTGTTTTTCCCTGGCTTCTTTCCCTCTCCTGTCGGCCATCTGCTTGGTCAGGGACTGGTAGAATTGCTCGTGCTTTAGTAATGCTGGAGGGGTCAGTGGCCTTCTCTGGAAAATGTAGGATTTCTGGAATTAAAGTACAAGTACGTTATAATGAGGTCAGACCGGAAGCAGCCATCTCTATATTGCTACATGGTAGACTCTGGCGCAGGTCTGTACTGAGATCTAGAACAAGCATTGCGGGCAGTAACATTGAAAGCTTTTCCTTACATCCCCTGGAGACTTCAGTACCACTTAATGTGTATATGTGCTGAGCCAAGCATTGTGGTGATTGTGTCAGCCCCTTTGTGTATGCTGGCCCTTATTCTGGTTCACTCGCAAAGGCAAATTCCTTCTCAAATGGACAAAACCATGTGCACTGCAGGGGGGCAGATGTAACGTGCAGAGAGAGTTAGATTTGGGTGTTTTAATGTTTCTGTACAGGGTAAATACTGGCTGCTTTATTTTTACACTGCAATATAGATATCAGTTTGAGGTACAAACCCCACCCAAATCTAACTCTCTGCACATGTTACATCAGCCCCACCTGCAGTGCATATGGTTATGTCAATTAGAGAGTGTTTGTGCCTTTGCGAGTGAACCAGAATAACCCCCCATGGGCACTGCAGGTGTAACATGTGCAGAGAGAATTAGATTTGGGTGGGGTTTTACTTCAAAGCGATATCTATACTGCAGTGTAAAAATAAAGCAGCCAGTATTTTCCCTGCACAGAAACAAAATAACTCGCCCAAATCTAATTCTCTCTGCACATGTTACATCTGCCCCACCTGCAGTGCACATGGTTTTGTCCATTTGAGAAGGAATTTGCCTCTAAGAGTGAACCAAAATAAGGCCCACTGTGTATAAACTGTTTATCTCAATTGCATTTAAAGTGTCTCACGTGACTAAAAGTCTCACCTTAAAGGTAATACAATATTCACAATAAGAACAATAGTTTGTATATAGTCTATACTGTATAACTTTTCTTGTTTCTCTGTTTTCCTGTGCCAAAGAGTTGTGGGTTCTGCCTCAATTGAGACGGCTTTCTGGGCCTACTTATGACCCGTGCGCAGATGTCCTAAAATAGCAGATTGTGATTTTCGGACATCTGCACACGTGCCATTGCACATGTACCGACCTTAAAATGCGATCACCTCACTATCCCAGTTCAACTTCTGATGCACGGGAGACAATGCGGCAGGGGAGGGCGGAAGCGACTGCGTGATGTCAAACGCAATCGCTTAGACTTTAAACATGGTAAGCCTATGCCTAGCTTTACAGCCAGGAGGCAGCCGATGATGTGCAAGAGCATTACTGTTGAGCGAAGAGCTTGCACTTTAGCCATAATGCCTGCATGTAGCCCCATGGAAATGGAAGCAGCCATATTTTAGACTAAATAACCACAGGGGTGACAGTGCTGGTTTCTTGCGTATTGAGAAGCTACAGCTTTGTACATGTCTTCATACATCCAGTCTCAATACGCAAAGCAGCGCAAGATGCCTGGTGTGAGTGAGCGGCCAGGTTCCCTGCAGCTCTGCTAACTAGGATGCACAAGGAGACCGTGCTGATTTTGACACTTGTGTATTGTGTGTGACTGAGTCTGTATATGGAGCACAACAGAACTTGTACTGGAAAAAAAACTGCTACTGTACATTGTGACACTTCGTGTACAGATTACAAGACTCGGTCGCACAAAGATAAACAAGTGTCAAATTAATCAGCACAGTCTGTAGCAATTTGTGTACATATTCCGAGACTCTGTCGCACAAAGATAAACAAGTGTCAAATTAATCACCACAGTCTCCTGTGCATTGTTGCCACATTATGTTGCACCTAATATGCCTAAGATTCTGATGTGACCTGGCTTGCCATGAAGGGCTGTTTGCCATTATTGTAGCAAAGATGTACGAGGACACGTGTATATACATTGGCTGCCAATGGCAGTTTCCTGAAATCTGACAGGACAGAGAATTCATATCCTCACATAGAACTCGGTGCTTCTGACGCTGCGCTCGTTCCTGACAGCATCAGCGACGCCTCGGTTGTATAATGCGTCTTTCTGTCTTTGTTCTCGATTCGCCTGAGAAGCCAACTGTGGGAAAAGGGAGATGAAATGAATGGTGTGAGCGGAAGCAACTGGATGAATGTGGCTGTATTACAGGAATAATGCTCATCAAACCTCTCGCCGGTAACTGAGGGCAAATCATCAATAGCGGAGGGGGGACAGCTAATACCCCTTTTAGACTGCTGCAAAAACCCAGGTCATCAGCAGGTCAGACCTGGGTCAGCGGCGGTGTAAATGTGACACGCCGTGTCCCTTTACACGGGACTTCTACCCAGATTCTGACCTGGGTAGAACACGGCTAGGACCTGGGTAGAGGGCGGTGTAAATGGGTACGCCGGGTCATCCGACCCGGCTTCCGTTTACATGAATGGGGAACGTCCAACCTGCGAACCTCAGTGTCCGCAGGTTGGACAGGGAGGGGAGGGGAGACAGACAGCCGGGCTGCTGTCTGCTATACTCTGCAGACAGCAGCGGTAGCAGCAGAGGAGGTGTGCGGCATCCATTCACCTCGCGGAAGACGGCTGGGGGGAGTGAACGGGGGCTGAGGGCAGCCCAGCAGCTTACCTTGATCCTGGCGGGGATGATGTCATCTCCAAGTGCCGCCTCCGTCTACACTGCAGGTAGGCACCGCAGTGTAAATGGGTAAATGCCGGATCCGACCGGCTTGGATCCTTGTTCCAAATGCTGGGTTGGATCCGGGATTTATGGTGTAAAAGGGGTATAAGAGAACCATCGTGCAGGGTTCCATCAGTTTGTCATTATTCCTTTACATTACGCAACACATATGCTTATTAAAAAGAGATTTTAAATTGACTGCACTGTATATACAGCATTGTATTCCCTGAGGTCCGGTACTTGGGTATGGATTGTTAGGTCGACAAGTTTTACAGGGTAGGTCAACCGCCATTAGGTAGAACACTATTGGTCAACAGGCAGTCGTCGACATATGAAAAAGGTCGACATGTATTAGATGGATAGGGTCAAACGTTTGACACAAGCAAAAGGCCGACATGCAAAAGAAAGTTTTTTTTTCGTGTCTATGTCAACTTAGGTCGACATAGACAACGTATAAGTGTACCGCGTCCCCTCGCATGGCTAGGCACGCTATTATATTCCACGCCCACTGCGACGGTAAAGTCCCTTTATGAAGAAAGAAAACGTGAAAAACACACAGAACTTTTTCATGTCAACATTTTAACCATATCGACCTAAAGCTTGTCGAGCGCTGACAGCCATGCACTGCATGGAAGCATGTCAGGAGATGACTCGAGACCTTAGATGGGGGTATGTTATGATTTTAGGGGTACCAGTGCATTGATCTACCCTAGAGCCTACAATAGTGTTAAGGCGACCCGTTCCCTGTCCTTTGTGGACTGCTGCCTGGTGGGCAGAGCCAGATTAAGGTCTAAATGGGCCTGGAGCTGACAATTATCAAGGGCCTATTATGCGCAATAATAGGGGTTGTGGCCAGCACCTAATAATGTGGGGGCGTGACCAGTGTTCTGGTTGGGTGGTCTGCTCATGGGTGTGTCTCTATTTGTGTAAATACTTTCAACTAATTATATATGCCTGGAAAAGGCAGGGGGCTGGCATAGGAAAAATGCAGGGAGATATACAGTATTGCCGGGAATCCAACAAAGGTGCACCCACAGGACGCCGATTAGGATGGCCAATCCCGGGATCGGGATCGGCGGGATCCTGGGATTTGGCACCTAAAACGCCGGGATTTCAATCCCGGAATTGGAGTTTCCAATCCCGGGACTTCGGGATTAGACTGCGCATGCGCAGTCTAATGCCGTGCAGCGTCTGAGCGAGTGCCAGGGCCGCACAGCCCTGTCCACACTGCCCGCCCTCCTTTTCATTACCCAGCTTCCCGGCACACGTCTTTACTGTGTGCCCACCCACCGGCTCCCAGCTTCCCCCGCCCACCGGCTCCCAGCTTCCCCCGCCCACCGGCTCCCAGCTTCGCCCGCCCACCGGCTCCCAGCTTCGCCCGCCCACCGGCTCCCACTTCAAAACTCCCTCCCGGCTCCCAGCTTCACCGGTCACCCTCCCGGCCGCACTGCACATGTAAGTTAATATGCGGGGCAGCCGGGGTGGGTTTAACATGGCTACCTCATTTCTATATTAGGGAAGTCGATCCCGGGATCCCAGGAATCCCGGGATTGGGCATTTTTCAATCCCGATTTCCGGGATTGCAAAAATGCCACGGGATTGGCATCCCTAACGCTGATGTCCTAAAATACTTGCAAGGTCTCCAGTCATAAACAAAAACACTGAAAGCCAAAACTTTGTAGACCAGGGGTTCCCAATCTTTTTTGAATCACGGCACCCTAGAGTATCAAAATTTTTTCACGGCACCCCTAGGCCAAAAATAAATTTATTAGATTGGGTTTAAATGTGATTCTTTGGGTCAGGTATGTGGTAAAGGACAGGATTTGCTTCTGTTTGTACACATTTTATTAATGGCAGCCACCAGCATTGCTTTTGCTCATAAATAATTAACCATTAATAATTTGAGTTGGTCCTGGACCACCAACCAAGGGCACCCCTGCATGTGTCCCGAGGCACCCCAGGGAGCCACGGCACACAGTTTGGGAACCACTGTTGTAGACAATATTTCAGCACCTTTTATGTGGTCATCTAAGATTACCACACCATATACCCATTATACAAAACATGCAACACAATAGTAACCCCCTTATACTGTACTTGCCTCTTACACATTATGCCACCAAAATTCCCACCGACCGAGTTAAAATTCACACTATGGCACACGGATTGAGTCAAAATTCACGTTATGCCACACAGATTAAGGCAATATTCACATTATGCCACATGGATTGAGCCAAAATACACACTATACCAAACAGATTGAGCAATAATGCACAATATACTTCATAAACAGGAGCATTGTGCGCATAAAAAATGTACACCATAATGCCCATTACATGTTAAGCCACACACCATAATGTCCATTACATTTTATGCCAAACAACATAATGCAATATTAAAATTATGCTACATAAGTGCTGCTTACCTACATGCTCATTGGCAGGGGTTCCATGCTCGTTGCAATGTGGGATTACATGCTCATTTTCAAGGGGGACACATGCTCATGTAACTGGGGGACAGCCGCCGCCGAGCAGAAATGACAGCCATTGACAGCCTGGCAGAGAGCAGGGGGCTGCCTGGCTGTATTTAGAGCACTGCAGGTCCCGGTTATTTGAAATAATACCCCTTTCACACCAGAAAATGCAGGGATTTACCCGGGAATATGGTCCCAGGATCATGCAGGGACATTCCTGCACTTTCTGGTTTGAGGGGGAGAGACAACCACTCCCCTCTCCCTACCCCCCTTTAACCAACCAGCTATATCTTCGGAACCAACTGACCCATTTACATGAGACCAGCATCATATTGAAAAACTTTTGAGTGGGCTTTGAATGATTTTGGTCCCGTGAAACTGGGACGCTTGGTTCCAGATAAATCTGTCTTCAAACAACATGAACAGCCATGAAATTACGGGTGACATTCTATGGACTGCGATTTGCCTTTTTTTGCATTAATTAGACAGCAAAATGGCGATATCGCATTTTTCCTTAAAATCGCAAATGTAATGGGATGCGCTAAGGGACTGAAATCGCATATTATGTGCGTTAAGGTATGCGGACTAAAAGTGCGAGATTAATTCGCATTTTTAGCGCATCCAGATGTTTTCGTACAGAACAGTATACAACTCGCTTATTTAATGCAATGCGCATTTGCACATCGCATTTTTTAGGTGTCTAATTAACGCACTTATTTCAGACCAGGTTCTGTTTGGCGAAGTAGCCAGAACCCTGCACAGATCGCAATGTTCTGTGCAGGGTTCTGGTGTTAAAAATAAAAAAAACGGTTAAAATAAAAAAAAAACGAGCGCGGGGTCCCCCACCAGAGTATAACTAGCCCCGGGCTCATTGAGCCGGTGCTGGTGACATAAAATCAGGGTCCCCGACAAATCGGGGTCCCCTTGATTTCATGAAACCAGCACCAGGCTCAAGGTCCGGCACTGGTTCCCAAAATACGGGGGACAAAGTGACTAGGGGTCCCCCGTATTTTAAGAACCAGCACCGGACACAACCAGCCAGCAGGGTAATGCCACAGCCGGGGGAAACTTATTATATAAGCTCCCGCGGCCAAAGCATTAACCCCCTGGCTGGTCAGCATGGGCAGGGGTCCTGGGGAAGTGGGGACCCCCCCAATGAAGGGGTCCCCCCCCTCCAGGACTTACCAGCCCATGCTGATAGTCCGGGGCTGTCCCAGATGCCCCTGGGCGGTGGGCATCAGGCTGATGGATTGTGTAAAAAAAAGAATAAAAACTATTGTTTTTTACTGGCGAACTATAAGTCCCAGCAAGCCTACCCCGCATGCTGGGACTTGGAGAACCACAAGTCCCAGCATGCGGGGCATTAAAGGGCCCGCTGGCACTTGTAGTTCAACAGTAGAAAAAATAGTTAACAAAAACACACTGACACACTGTAAAATAAAAGTTTAATACACACAAAACACACACACACTGATACTTACCTACCTTGAGCCCGTAGGTCGGTCCCTGCGCATCTAGCGCAGAGATGTTCCTTCCTCGGCGTCTGTATTCAGAATGATTTCTGGCCAATCAGGAGCCGACTTTCTCGGCTCCTGATTGGCCAGAAATC
The DNA here is from genome assembly GCF_055691185.1 of Crinia signifera. Taxonomy (NCBI): domain Eukaryota; kingdom Metazoa; phylum Chordata; class Amphibia; order Anura; family Myobatrachidae; genus Crinia; species Crinia signifera. The sequence continues at coordinate 387,825,367 of NC_139218.1, forward strand.
ATTCTGTCCAGAGACGCCGAGGAGGAAACATCTCTGCGCCTGTCAAAGTCCTGCGAGCCGGGTACCAGATGGGAGCAGCGCTGTCACCGGAGAGGATGCCGAGGTCGTCGCCGGGGACCAGGTGAGTAGGATTTGCTTCCTTAGGTACCCCTGGGGACTACCTCGGATCCTGGACCCCGGATTCTTCAGCCCAGGAGCCCCGGAACCCCAGGACCAGCCCCGGAACCAGGACCAAGGCCCCGGAACCGGACTCTTCTGCCCTGGAGCCCCGGAGCCCGGACCCAGGATCCAGGGACCGACCTACGGGCTCAAGGTAGGTAAGTATCAGTGTGTGTGTGTTATGTGTGTATTAAACTTTTATTTTACAGTGTGTCAGTGTGTTTTTGTTAACTATTTTTTCTACTGTTGAACTACAAGTGCCAGCGGGCCCTTTAATGCCCCGCATGCTGGGACTTGTGGTTCTCCAAGTCCCAGCATGCGGGGTAGGCTTGCTGGGACTCATAGTTCGCCAGTAAAAAACAATAGTTTTTATTCTTTTTTTTTACACAATCCATCAGCCCGATGCCCACCGCCCAGGGGCATCGGGGACAGCCCCGGACTATCAGCATGGGCTGGTAAGTCCTGGAGGGGGGGGACCCCTTCATTGGGGGGGTCCCCACTTCCCCAGGACCCCTGCCCATGCTGACCAGCCAGGGGGTTAATGCTTTGGCCGCGGGAGCTTATATAATAAGTGTCCCCCGGCTGTGGCATTACCCTGCTGGCTGGTTGTGTCCTGTGCTGGTTCTTAAAATACGGGGGACCCCTAGTCATTTTGTCCCCCGTATTTTGGGAACCAGCGCCGGACCTTGAGCCTGGTGCTGGTTTCATGAAATCAAGGGGACCCCGATTTGTCGGGGACCCTGATTTTATGTCACCAGCACCGGCTCAGTGAGTCCGGGGCTGGTTATGCTCGGGCGGGGGACCCCGCGCGCGTTTTTTTTTTTTTACTTTGCGCTTTCCTGCAAACGTGCGGTTTTCAGACATGAAAATCGCACATTTTCAGGACTAAAGACAGCGCACCAATTCGCCGCAAATCGCACCACTTCGCACTTTTCAGGCTCCAATGCGCATCACATTAAATATGCGAATTTTGACTGAAAAGTGCGATTTGAAAAAGTGCGATTTGCGGCGATGTGGTGCGCTCAAAAAACATGCGCATTTATCTCAATCCATAGAATGTCATCCTACATTTCAGAAATTTAAAAAAAAAAATGTTTTTCCCGCAATATCTCTGGAACCAATAAACCCATATGGACCAGCCTGGTATCAGATTGAAGGCCCAGCGATTCGGGTTCGACTGAGATCTGGAGGGGGAACTGGCAGCCATTGGCACCGGGTGGGGGTCGGAATTAGTGGGTCCCATGTTATCCTACGGGGGAAACGTTCCAGCTTTGCCTGGTGGTATCTCTGGGTCCCGGGGGGCTAGAAACACGGGGCCAGGCTTGTTGGAAAGCCCTGACCCTCAGCTACAAAATGGAGAGTGGGCCTGGAGCTGTAGCTCCATCAGGTCCATTGTTAATCCGGCCCTGCTGGTGGGGATTCCCCGGGAGCAGTGACGCATTATAATATGGGGCTTTCACGGGTGACCACTGAGATGTCTACAGGCCTCAGGTGATCCCGCCTACACTACCCACAGCTAAACCTCCTCAACTATGATTTTTCTACCTGTCCAATATTATACCTGATACTTGTGCATGGCCTCCTGGTCTCTCAGGTGCTGGTACTGCTGCAATATGCGCTCCTCCTTCTTCTCCTTCAGTTTCCTCTCTTCTGTGTAATATACGGGGACGTTCTTCTGGGCACGTTGCAGGCACAGGTAGCACAGCTCCTAATGTAACACACAGATGGCTGCAGTGAGCTGCCCTAACACTGCATAGGGGTCATAGATCACCCGTCACCGTAACATAACACAACTTTATTAGTCCTGACTGATGATGTGAAGCACAGTGATGCCAGAGAGCAGAGGGGGGAGGGGACTCCACGTCAGGCTGGCTCTACAGAATATCAGGAAGAATTCAATATAGCAATCTTTTTTAGGAAGTGCAAGTTATATAAAGTGTGATAGCCACAATATAGTCTGATGAGTAAAGTACAAAGGTGTAATAAATGTGTGGCATGTGTGTAAGGCACACTATTGTGTGATATAACGTGATTATTGGACACGATTGTGTGATATAATGTGATTACTGGGCACTATCATGTGATATAATGTGATTACTGGGCACTATCGTGTGATATAACGTGATTACTGGGCACTATCGTGTGATATAATGTGTTTACTGGGCACTATCATGTGATATAACGTGATTACTGGGCACTATCGTGTGATATAACGTGATTACTGGGCACTATCATGTGATATAACGTGATTACTGGGCACTATCGTGTGATATAACGTGATTACTGGGCACTATCGTGTGATATAATGTGATTACTGGGCACTATCGTGTGATATAATGTGATTACTGGGCACTATCATGTGATATAATGTGATTACTGGGCACTATCATGTGATATAATGTGATTACTGGGCACTATTATGTGATATAATGTGATTACTCTGCACTATCGTGTGATATAACGTAATTACTGGGCACTATCATGTGATATAACGTGATTACTGCGCACTATCGTGTGATATAACGTGATTACTGGGCACTATCGTGTGATATAACGTGATGACTGGGCACTATCATGTGATATAATGTGATTACTGGGCACTATCATGTGATATAATGTGATTACTGGGCACTATCATGTGATATAATGTGATTACTCTGCACTATCCTGTGATATAACAAGATTACTCTGCACTATCGTGTGATATAATGTGATTACTGGACACTATCGTGTGATATAATGTGATTACTGGGCACTATCATGTGATATAATGTGATTACTGGGCACTATCATGTGATATAATGTGATTACTGGGCACTATCGTGTGATATAACGTGATTACTGGGCACTATCGTGTGATATAATGTGATTACTGGGCACTATCGTGTGATATAACGTGATTACTGGGCACTATCGTGTGATATAACGTGATTACTGGGCACTATCGTGTGATATAACGTGATTACTGGGCATTATCATGTGATATAACGTGATTACTGGGCACTATCGTGTGATATAACGTGATTACTGGGCACTATCGTGTGATATAACGTGATTACTGGGCACTATCGAGTGATATAACGTGATTACTGGGCACTATAGTGTGATATAATGTGATTACTGGGCACTATCATGTGATATAACGTGATTACTGGGCACTATCGTGTGATATAACGTGATTACTGGGCACTATCGTGTGATATAACGTGATTACTGGGCACTATTGTGTGATATAACTTGATTACTGGGCACTATTATGTGATATAATGTGATTACTGGGCACTATTATGTGATATAATGTGATTACTGGGCACTATCGTGTGATATAATGTGATTACTGGGCACTATCATGTGATATAATGTGATTACTGGGCACTATAGTGTGATATAATGTGATTACTGGGCACTATCGTGTGATATAACTTGATTACTGGGCACTATTATGTGATATAATGTGATTACTGGGCACTATTATGTGATATAATGTGATTACTGGGCACTATTATGTGATATAATGTGATTACTGGGCACTATCGTGTGATATAACGTGATTACTGGGCACTATTGTGTGATATAACGTGATTAATGGGCACTATCGTGTGATATAATGTGATTAATGGGCACTATCGTGTGATATAATGTGATTACTGGGCACTATCGTGTGATATAACGTGATTACTGGACACTATTGTGTGATATAACGTGATTACTGGGCACTATCGTGTGATATAATGTGATTGCTGTGCACTATCGTGTGATATAATGTGATTGCTGGACACTATCATGTGATGTAACGTGATTATTAGACACTCAGGTGATATATTGTGAATTAGGTTGCACTACTATATGGGGGTACTATTGTGTGGTGGCGCCCTCTATTACCAAGAACACAGCAATGTTTTTGGGAAGCGCACCAGCATATTTCAAATATGAGGGTAGGGGAAGCTAATGCTCTTGATTGAACAGGTAGGATTGATTTGGGAGATGGGTGATGGGTGTTGCAGGCTGCTACTATACTCCATGCTGCTGGTTGCTGTGTTGGGTGCTGTGTGTGTGAGGGGTACTGGGGTACTGGGCCAGAGGTGTAACTAGCGGTGGTTCTAGCGGGCACCAGACTAAATCTTGCCTGGAACATCTAATTGGTTAATGCCCCCTCTGCCCTACGTACAGGTTAATAGAGGCCTTGTATCTTGTCAGTATTATCAGTGTCTTCTGATGCTACAGGATGACTATATAATGTATAAGTGAGACAACTGTGTATGTACCTGTCCTGCACGACAGTGATCCAGGCACGCCGGCGGGGGTCTTACTGAGACATTCGCTTGGCTGAATTCAGTATCACTTCTTGAGATGATCGGAGAAAGGGATGATCCCGATCTGAAAACAGATGGCAGAAATGTGAAGTCACATCACAGTGTCAGGGATGGTCAGGATCAAGAGATTTCCTCAGTGGATTACACAGTAGTAATCTTCCAGATGTTGACATCTCATCAGATAAATATAAATAATTACTATGCAGGCATTTATTAATGTCAGAGCTGTTGTAGAATTACCTAGGTAGGCATTGTGCCCAGGCCTGCCAGTTCTGAGGTACCCACGGCTTCTGGAGTATGGTAGGCGAGTTCTGTGTGCCTTCTGCACACCATGTAACCACACAGAGCTGGGAGCACACCATGTAACCACACAGGGCTGGGAGCACACCATGTAACCACACAGGGGGCGGGGAGCACACCATGTAACCACACAGAGCTGGGAGCACACCATGTAACCACACATGGCTGGGAGCACACCATGTAATCACACATGGCTGGGAGCACACCATGTAACCACACAGGGCTGGGAGCACACCATGTAACCACACAGGGCTGGGAGCACACCATGTAACCACACAGAGCCGGGAGCACACCATGTAACCACACAGGGCTGGGAGCACACCATGTAACCACACAGGGCCAGGAGCACACCATGTAACCACACAGGGCCGGGAGCACACCATGTAACCACACAGGGCTGGGAGCACACCATGTAACCACACAGGGCTGGGAGCACACCATGTAACCACACAGGGCTGGGAGCACACCATGTAACCACACAGGGCTGGGAGCACACCATGTAACCACACAGGGCTGGGAGCACACCATGTAACCACACAGGGCTGGGAGCACACCATGTAACCACACAGAGCTGGGAGCACACCATGTAACCACACAGGGCTGGGAGCACACCATGTAACCACACAGGGCCGGGAGCACACCATGTAACCCCACAGGGCGGGGAACACACCATGTAACCACACAGAGCTGGGAGCACACCATGTAACCACACAGGGCTGGGAGCACACCATGTAACCACACAGGGCCAGGAGCACACCATGTAACCACACAGGGCCGGGAGCACACCATGTAACCACACAGGGCTGGGAGCACACCATGTAACCACACAGGGCCGGGAGCACACCATGTAACCACACAGGGCTGGGAGTACACCATGTAACCACACAGAGCTGGGAGCACACCATGTAACCACACAGGGCTGGGAGCACACCATGTAACCACACAGGGCTGGGAGCACACCATGTAACCACACAGAGCTGGGAGCCTACATGCAACAACACAGGGCTGGGAGCACAACCAGAGCTGGGAGCACACCATGGCTGGGAGCACACCATGTAACCACACATGGCTGGGAGCACACCATGTAACCACACAGGGCTGGGAGCACACCATGTAACCCACACAGAGCTGGGAGCACACCATGTAACCCACACAGAGCTGGGAGCACACCATGTAACCCACACAGAGCTGGGAGCCTACATGCAACAACACAGGGCTGGGAGCACAACCAGAGCTGGGAGCACACCATGGCTGGGAGCACACCATGTAACCACACAGGGCTGGGAGCACACCATGTAACCACACAGGGCTGGGAGCACACCATGTAACCCCACAGGGCTGGGAGCACACCATGTAACCACACAGGGCTGGGAGCACACCGTGTAACCACACAGGGCTGGGAGCACACCGTGTAACCACACAGGGCTGGGAGAACACCATGTAACCACACAGGGCTGGCAGCACACCATGTAACCACACAGGGCTGGGAGCACACCATGTAACCACACAGGGCTGGGAGCACACCGTGTAACCACACAGGGCTGGGAGCACACCGTGTAACCACACAGGGCTGGGAGCACACCATGTAACCACACAGGGCTGGGAGCACACCATGTAACCACACAGGGCTGGGAGCACACCATGTAACCGCACAGGGCTGGGAGAACACCATGTAACCACACAGGGCTGGGAGCACACCATGTAACCACACAGGGCTGGGAGCACACTGTGTAACCACACAGGGCTGGGAGCACACTGTGTAACCACACAGGGCTGGGAGCACACCTTGTAACCACACAGGGCTGGGAGAACACCATGTAACCACACAGGGCTGGGAGAACACCATGTAACCACACAGGGCTGGGAGCACACCATGTAACCACACAGGGCTGGGAGAACACCATGTAACCACACAGGGCTCGGCTTCCGTTTCACAGTGTGAGGAAATTCTATGACAGACACCCATCCCTCCTGTATCAGTAATCCTCAATTCCCCGGCTGCCTTCTCTGTTTCGCTGACACTTGATACTTTTGAATAAAACTTGGATAATCCAGTGAAACATTTAAAGCTATTAAGGGAACATTTGTCATTGTTGTGTTTTTGTTGGTGTAGTATTAATTATTAATGATCCTCTTTAGATTACATATAGGAAATCGCTTGTACTAGAGCGCGCGGGCACGTGCTGTGTTTCCCGCAGAGGTACATGAAGAACTAATATGCTTTTAAAGTGAAAAACTAACTTAATAATCTGAAGCACTCAGGTTATGCAGAGGTGGGTTAACTATTAAGTAGGGAAGCCCACGTGGGTCATTTACAGACTGAACGCATAAGAGTCTGCACTCATTTTAAATATGCATTAGTGCCCTTCTTGTGCCCCGCTCCTACTGCCTGAACTTTAAAATAACCCTCGTAAAAAGGTCATACACACACATTTGCAGGGAGCTTCCCCTGGCCCACATAGGTCATGCCCAGAGGAACACACAACCTCCTCTAGGGGTGGAGCAGGATCATGAATGAGCAGGGGTGCTTGGTTTGTTTCTATGGGACAAAGATTTCTCCCCCAGCGAATCATAGTAGGTGGTTCTGACACACCCCTGTCCAATTTTTTATAAAGGGGCCTTGTTCTTTGCATGTCCTCTCTGTGGTGAATGACCACACCCCCATTGGACACACCCCTTAAGCTCAGGCCACTACCAACGCATTCCCTGGTGGGCCTTTCATAATACTGTCCATGGCCATATCCAAGGAAGGGCGACGGGCACGGTTGGCGTACCCCTGCAGACGCAGGCATCTCATGTCACACAGTAACATAGTAACACAGTAAAATAGTAATTAAGGTTGAAAAAAAGACATTAGTCCATCGAGTTCAACCTATCTGACTTGTAACTACTGACTCATTTCTACAGGGTTCCCTTGGTGGCCAAAAATGCATCCAGTTTTGATTTAAATTCAGTAACAGTAGTTGCTGCAATCACCCCACCGGCAATGAGTTCCAGAATGTTACTGCTCTAATGGTGAAGAATCCTCTTCTTAATTCAGTACGGAATTTCTTTTCTTCGAACCTCAGTACATGCCCGCGTGTCCTAAGTATAGGCCTGTTAGTGACCAATCATCTCCCAGTTCCATAGGATTCCCAATCCTGTATTTGAGCATACTAATCATATCACCTCTCAACCTTAATTTCTCCAGTGAAAACATATTCAGCTTGGTTAACCTATCTTTGTATTCTAGTGATTCGAGACCTTTTACTACTGTAGCTTAGTCGCCCTTCTCTGTACCTGTTCCAATTAATGTATGTCCTTTTTAAGGTGCGGTGCCCAGAACTGAACACAGTATTCCAAGTGTGGTCTCAGCAATGCCTTGTAAAGTAGCACTATCACATTGGCATCCCTTGAATCCATTCCCCTTTTGATGCATGCCAGTGTTCGGTTTGCTTTTGCTGCCGCACTTGAGCAGTGTGCACTATTACTCAATTTTTCATCTATGATGACCCCCAAGTCCTTCTCCCTATAATAACTTCATTGAGCCTATAAGTAGCTTGTTCATTATTGTTCCCATAATGAATTTACTTTCCATTTTTTAAAGTTAAACCGCATTTTCCACCTTTCCAGTTTATATAAGTCACTTTTGTAGTGTTTTCACATCCTCTCCTGAGTTAATTTCCTTACTCAATTTTGTGTCTTCTGCAAATATTGCATTTTTACTCACTATGTCACTTCCGATATCATTAATGAATATATTAAACAAGGTGGGTCCCAATATTGAACCTTGCGGGACTCCACTTTGGACCTTACCCCAGCTTGAATGTATGCCATTTACCACCACTCCCAATTGTGCAACCAGTTTTTAATCCAATTACTAAATTGATCTCCTAACCCTAAATTACCTAGTTTCATTAAGAACCTTTTATGAGCATGGCACTGTGTCAAAAGATTTAGCTAAATTAAGCCCCCTACTGACTTCCTCATAGACGCTAATTAATAATCAGCGCACACCCAGAATTCTGTGATCTGCATCCATAATAAACTAGCAAACGATTGAAAACGATTGAAAAATAATTAGCTGGTGAGCAACCATTGATGATTTTTCACCCATGTGGCCGCAATTGAGGGTGTGTGTAAGTGTACACATCCCCTTGCATGTTAGAGAGTGGATTAGAGCACCAGAGGGGGGTGGCGGGCATTCAGCGGTGTCGCGTTTACCTGTTCGCTAGGTTGTGGACAGGTTTGAATCAGGCCCTCGGTCAGATATATGGGCACAAGTCTGCTAGCACACAACCCTGGGAGCCCTCTCACCTTTCTGGAGCAGTTTTTGGTTTAGTAAATCTCTCCAGATCCTCACTCAGACTGACCCCGGTAACTCGCGCCGGCACAATAGACTGTCTGTTCAGCAAACGCTTAGCTGGCGAGTTTTCTGCAAAATGAAATAAATAATAAAATGTTAAAACGCCCTCCGTACATAGACAGGACACACAGAGCCGCCTTAGCAGCATAGTGGGCTCTGGCTAAAGTAATGCACTGTGGCCCCTACACAAGCATTTCCAGAACCAACAAAATATAATATAACATTCCCCTCCTGCAGTCCTGCGCCATCTCTGCACATGCTTCCACACAGTGACTGGCTGTCAGCAGCACTCTGATTGGTGGATAGCTCAGCACTCTGATTGGTTGATAGCTCCAGCAATCAACCAATCAGTATGATTGCCATTCTGGGCACTTATCACATCACCTAGCTAGTGACTGTCTTTTCATAAACCTGAGAAAAAAGTGAACTCTTATTGTCACAATTTGCGTCGATTAGCAATCTTAATATTCATGGATTCAATAACTGCAATATCTGTTGTATTAGAATAAACACAAAGTGCCCCTGTTGTATTATAAGAGGAGGCGTTTGGATCTATATATCATTTATTAACTGAGTTATTCATTAATTATTTATACATTTGTTTTTATTTATTTTTTTTATATCCTGTATGAAAGCAAGTATTTATACTAGTTCCACCTCTGCCCATTGAATACTGTACTTACTAGTTCTGATATAAAGACAGGCTTGCCTAGCCTCCCGGAATGGCCAGGAGCCTCCCAAACATCGGATCCGCCTCCCGGCCCCCACGGGAAGGTGGGCAAGTCTCCCGCTTTCTGTTCATAACCCCCCATTGCCCGCAAATCGCGGGTCCGCGGTGAGGGGGCGGGGCTTAAATGACGCGACCGCTGCATTTAAGCCCCGCCCCCTCTCCACTGCACATGAATCGCAGAGTTTTCCGCCATGGGGGGGCGTGTCCAAGTGATGTCAGCCTTGCCCCCACCGCCCCTGACGTGTTACCTCTCCGGTCTTCTCCCGGAGAGGTGACATTTTTAAGTAGGCAAGTATGTATAAATATGAACCAAGTTGCACAGCAACAAAATAAATCCTACAACAAAACACATTAGACCCGGCATTATTCAGTCACTCATAACTGCGGATTTCCTCATTACCTGTTCTGCCAGTGATTGGCTCCTCTGCCTCATGATCATTTTCTATTGGTTGTCCTAACTTGGGCTCCTCCCCACTTTCCAGGTCTCTAGTCTCCTCTGGAATTGTATCCATGGATGTTCCTTTGTCTGCTGCTTTCAGTTCAATCCTGATATATAAACATTGGTTTCCTTAGCTGCATACAATGGATATACTGTCCCCTCCCAGTTGGCCCTGCTCAGAATGGGTGCGGGTGGAAATCCTGTGGTCAGGCTTAACTCCATGTCCAATTAAATAGCTCTGGAACCTCCATCTCTGTGCTATTACCAGCTGATTGAATTGAATCTAGCCCGTGTGATTGATAGGATTTTTAGAAAAAGATGGTACATTATATAATGAGAAGTGAAAAATGACAAGACAGCGCCTCCTACTGTCCCTCCAGTGCAACTTCTCAAGTATACTTAGCCTGTAGCTGTTGCTACACTCCAAAACTTTTTGTGGCAGGAATTGCTAACTGGAGAGCGAAAAATATTCTGTCCTATAGTCTAAATAAATATCCCTCAGTGTACATTACCTGGGGAATAGGACCGCACCACATGAACGAGGGCGCAGAGGAGCATCATCTCCAGCCGACATCACAGAATCAGCAGTTCCCGGTCTCTATACAGAAGCCGAATATGACAATTACTGACATTACATTATATACCTTATTCTGATCCGTTCACAAGCTCCCCTTCGTTTGCACGGAGACCATGTTGTGCGTCTGCGCATTTCTGTGCATGTGCAAGTGCAGGGTGCGTGCGGTCATGGCGAACAGACTGCATAAAGATAAAGTTCTCAACATGTTTTGTACCTCACAACGGCTGCAGAAGGGGTGTGTACATAGGAGATGCCTCCACCCATGCGCAGGGGAGACTCCTCCCACTCATCCCCCATTCAGGACATCACACAGGCCTGGTTCTGCTGGACTAATAGACCCTGGGGAGAATAACTGCACAAAGTACTTACATTAGACAGTGACCGCAGCACAGTCCCCGTTCCGTCCATTTTATTCACAAACTCTTTGTAAAACTTCATCTTTACTTTCAGGTCCCTGATGATGAGGGTTCCGATGCCTTTAAAACTAAACTCCACATTTTGTTTTGTAGCAACAGAGCGTGAGAAGACAGCGAGGGTGTCCTTCACGCAGCCCTCGATGGTGTCTCTGTTATAGGGACACGCAAAAGACAGGGCAATAAAGTTCAGAGGGACAATTGGTATATCGCCTGCAAATAGAAGAGGGGAACAAATGCAGTCAATATTATGATCATCTATAGAGCGTCAGCATGATCTGCAGCACCTCTATGACTCTATGCCCATGGGGGCATGTAAATAGATCACAGAGGGTACCTGGGCCCTTATGCCGTTGGACAATCAGCCTCTTACCTCTGGTGGTATAGTCATCATGGTCACAGCTGGTATAATACTGGCGCCAGTATTGTATACACCTCGGCTGGCATACTCATGGCTGTTGCTGGTACCAAGCTCACATCTGCCAGAACAGTCACTGTCCACCTCTGCTAGTATACTCATGTGTACAGATGGTGCAGGGGGTACGTTACTCACCAGTTGTGAATATTTTGTTGCACTTTAATCCGTGAATTTGGGCACATTTCTCGGACAGAAGGAAGACTGGGCGTTGTAGCAGAGTGAATTTGTTGTTACCAACATTTAACTTTTGCCGGGACAGAGTGAATGTTCCCAGCCCGGGTACCTGCACGCCCTAAGAGAGAACCAAAACCACAGATAATTGTTTAAAAGGGACAAAAAATATATATATATCTCATGCAGCATCTGTGGCCCAGTACGGAACACGTTGGTCCAACCTATGGGCCTAATTCAGTAAGACTCGGTCACCGGTGTATTTGTACCGGGTACCAATGGTGCATATATGTGCAGGGCTGCTCTGTACAACCGCCTTCAGCTACTATCACAGTCGCCGAGATGTTCCTACGGGAGCGGGGGGGGGGGGGGGGGGCAGTGGGCGGACAGGGGGCTGGCACAAGGGGACTCCCAGCATTTCTTGGGCGTGCCCACAAAAAGGGTGCGATGTCCCCATGCGAACGCAGGCGGGTTGAAGCCAGCATGGGGCACGCGGCTGACATCACATGACATCCCCTGGCCTTGCTCCACGCTGCACAATAAGTTCACATCCGCCCTCTTCCCACATTAACCTCCAATCACCCAACCTGAATCATGGATACATGATTGACAGCGCTCAGTTTCCTGTTCTCCAATTAACTAACTCATTGAGGTGTATTCAATGCTCCTTTTTCGCTGTTTTTAATGGCGAGTATGCTGTTTTTTCAGTGAGAAGTGAGCTTCTCTCACTAGTTTTGGTCCTCGCTCTATTCAACTCCACATGTTCTCCAAAAATAACTAGCGATGGTCACATGGTTCGCTGTGTGCTTCTCCCCGTTGTTCACTGGATTTCCTCAATGGGAGTTTCAGTGTCTCTCTCCAAAAGTCTATTCAATGCAGAATGAGCGAGTGCTGCAGGTTTTATGTTTAAGCAACATTCTCCGTTTTCTCCTCGTCATCTTTTTTAGGTGAAGGGTAGTGTTTTCTTTGTGTTTTTTTATTTTTGTTTGTGTGGTTTGGTTTAAAAAAATCCTGTAATGTACTGTAATGTATTTATTGCACATGGCTTATTGCTGTACTCCTCAGTTAATTTATTTCGATTTTATTATGTTATTTTCCTGGTGACCAATAAGAAAGCAGTTTGTAATGCTCCTAGTTATTTACAACCATGGAAGCTAAACAAGACCACCCCAGACAGCACCTGACATGGCACTGCATAAGCAAACAGCCCTTAAAACACGCAAACAATTATAAACCTGTAATAAATCCTCTGCTCACTAAAGGGCCTTATTCTGATCTGAGCTCAGTACAAATTTGTTCTGAAAATGGGCAAAACCATGTGCACTACAGGTGGGGCAGATGTAACATGTGCAGAGAGAGTTTGTGTGAGTTATTTTGTTTCTGTGCAGGGTAAATACTGGCTGCATTATTTTTACACTGCAATTTAGATTTCAGTTTCAACACACCCCACCCAAATTTAATTATCTTTGCACAGGTTACATCTGCTCCACCTGCAGTGCACATGGTTTTGCCCATTTTAAGAACAAATTTGTACTGAGCTCAGATCAGAATAAGGCCCTAAAATCCTCTGAACACGCTACACAAATCTGCCCAGCTCACGTGGAGAGCAGCGCGCACTCCTGCAGGAAATGGATCTTTCTCTCCAGCTACAGCACTCCCAATTACACTCGCCCAATTATGCTAAGTTCGTTCAGAGGGGCGGCGACCTGGTCAAGCATTGAATAAGGCGGGCTGAACAAATAACGAGGAGAACAAAAGTGACGAGTGCTTTGGCGAGGTCACTGCGAGACCAGAACAGTGAGCAGTGAGCCGGACTCGCCAAAGCATTGTCGGAATTCCATGAGCTGTTCCTTGGGCCTGATTCGGATGTGGTCGGAGAGTGCATCGCCGCTGCTTAATTGGAAGCAGCAATAATACACTAATACGGTACTGCAGCAGGAGGGGTCTGGTATAAGTCGACGCCTCCTTCTTGCTTGTGTGCTCCGGGTGCTGCTGGGTCACACAAGGGATATGCACCAATAGCAATGCGTTACCACTTCCTGATCCCTTATGCACATGTGACCCTTCACCAATGGCAATACGTTACCACTTCCTGTTCCCTTATTACCAAAGGCGCTCAAGCGGGGGAATGTACATGCGCACTAGTGCCTATGAGCATGTACAGTCCCCCATCATCGAGGGCGGGGCCGAATTTAGTCATTCAAGTATACTTAGCCTGTAGCTGTTGCTATACTCCAAAACTTTTTTGTGGCAGGAAAGATATCCCTGCTCTTCTCTCAGAGCTGATTCTCATCTCCACACATGAGACTTCTAATGTGCAACAAATCGTCCCGTGTTTTTAGTGTTAGGGTTGTAGTTTAATGCATGATAACAGGTTATGTTATCTGCTCAGCGGAGGCAGACATTTTCTGGCCCATTCCTGACACGGGGATCAATGAGACACAAAATGGCTGCCTAGACTGTAGATAGACATTGTAATAATATATACGTTACCTTTTGCAGAGACATTTGATGCTCAATGAACTCAGACACACTGGCCCATATTGTACAGACATCTAAAATACAGAGAGTGGAATTTGTCAGAAAACTGAGAAATGTAATATTCCTGGATACTGGACCCTTTCAGAATTCATTTAGGTACTTGTTTCCTAACACGGCGCCCGTCGGGTCCCATCGCATACCATAACTTAAGGTATGCGATGGGACCCGATCAGACCCGACCAACCCGATTTTCGGGCTTTAAAGACGTTCCTGTACAATTTAAAAATCGGTCGCATGCGATGCGACGCGACCGACCCGATTTTTACATTGTACCCAATGTTAAATGACCCCCCAGACCCAAAATGATGGTTAATTATTATGTCAAATGGCCCCCCATTGTTAACACAACGCCACGATGAACGTCAACCCGAAGCGTGGGGAGCGCATCGAGCCTGCGAGGGGCGGCGGTACGCGTCCTCCGACCTTTTCATACCCCCACTATCCACGTTGGTGTGGAGTTGACTTTATATAGTGTGGCGAGCCCAGCGAGCCACCGAGACCGAAGCGTGGCGAGCGCAGCGTGCCCCTCGAGGGGACGCGGAATACATGTGAAGTAATGCGCGTCCGCTCGCCACACTTTGAATCGGTCGCATTACATGTGATTTGGTCGCATGCGATGCAACCGATTTTTCCGACCCAATGTCATACAATATGAATCAGTGGTGCCGTGCTAGGAAACAAGTACCGTCATTTATTATACAGCAACAACAGATGATTCATTTCTTCCACTTCATTGCTCAATAGCCTTCCCTCTCGATTGTAAGCTCCTTGGAGCAGGTCCCTCTTTCCTCCTGTTCTCACAGCCTTCAGTAAGCTCACTGGCCTCACGCACACTGGCACTCGGAAGCCCGTATCGAGTAACTCGACTGGCACAACAGCGTACTGTGGCTGGCCTGGTAACAACCGCAATGACCATTGATCGGATCACTGTTGGGCATGCTTAGGTCAGAGGGTGATTAAGATCTGCGGCAAGTCCAAGCAGTTCTATTTCTACGTGCCTAACCCTCCCCCCCCCCCCCCCCCAAAGCCTAGCACTACTCCCCCCCCCAGCATAACTCTAAAGGTCTCAATATACTACCTGCAATTTGGGCAATTTGCAATTTGGGCTTTTCCTGTGATTGCGGCGAGCCTGCCAGTCACACTGGCTGTGCAAGCAATCTCTTGGATCGCTTCTGCAGCTGGGCAGGCTTGGCTGAGGTTGCATGTGATATATCAGATGCAAAAGGTCCGCATGCGAAATATGGCATGCAATATATGGCATGCGATCCTGACACCCGGGCAGCTCAAAGGGGTATTGCTTGTATGGGGGCCTTAAGTCCCATCCCTTGTGCCTACCTCTAAATAGTGATATTGGTGCTGAGCCCTTGCAGTACACAGGGAGCAGAGAGTGGAAAGTGCCTACAACATACGCGGTACAGGCCCATTGTGCAGGTACTTCTGAGAACAATACATGTGTGCCCAACAATGGGCGCTAATGGACTCAATAACAGGGTATTACATTTCTCTCCACTGAATCTTTTACAAATATACAGTAGCGTTATTACCAGGTAACATGATACAGTATAATCCACAGGACAATACAAGTGTTCTCCCCGTGAAGTGAGCCGGCAGCTTTCCTAAAGGTGCCCACACACTAGAAAGATCTGCGATCTTAAGATGTGCGCATAAATTAGCCTTCAAATCTTTTGTCCGATCTGGACAAAAGATTTCAGGCAAGCGCACATCTTTACCAAAGATTTTTCTTAAGATCCTGTGTGCGTTCCTATGGATCTTTTGTTAAATCTTCTGATCTTTTGTGCAGCACGTAAGATCAGAAGATTTAGCAAAAGATCCACGGGAGCGAGCATCGGCCGATTTTCCACCGATTTTTGACCGATTATCGGTAAATATCGGCCGATATATCGGCCGATTTAGAAAAAATCGGCCAATCGGCCCAAAAATCGTTCTAGTGTGTGGGCACCTTAACACTTATTGCATTGCCTGGTGCGGAACACTATACAGGATTCCGGGGTGAGCAATAACTGTGGGGTACACCTCAATTACATTCAGCCGCTGCCAAAACTGTCATATTATATTTACCTGTAATTGGGAGGAGGGTCACATAAGGGGCTATTATAGGTGGGACCCCCTGCACTTCATTACTGTGGAGGACAGATCTGCAATAACGCGGATTGTATATATTGCTTTGCAGACTCATTCACATAAGTGTTCCCCGTGGCACCATTTGACAACTAGCCAAACACCCTAAAAGGGTGTCTTCTATTCAGTATTCTACTACCGCTGGTAGTGACATTTATAGATGGCGTTAAATGTACGGTATTTATTTATTACCAGTTACTTATATAGCGCATACATATTCCGCAGCGCTGTGCAGAGAATATTTGAACATCCACATCAGTCCCTGCCCCCAGTGGAGACTGCAGTGCACAGGCGGAGGTCACACATGTGCATTATACAGCAGCCTGCTGCAGGTAGCGGTAGCCTGCCACCAACAGAACGGGGTGTGCTGCCAAAGAGGGGTACATTGCATGACCTTGCCACAGGGGTAAAGCAGGGTACACGCTAGACGATGCGGGTCATCTTCTAGTGTGTACCGGTCATATGTGTGCTCCAGGAGGTCACTAGCGGCAACCCCGGTGGGCCTGCAAGCAGAATACAACATGTCACGTGTCTACCTCCCGTCGGACCCGGCATCAACAAGCGGATATGCACTTTCCACATGCCTGGACCCGTCGGCACCAATGTTGGGCTGATACATATCCTGGCTTCATCACCAACCTCCTACGCACTCCCTCCCGCCCTCTCTGATCAGCCAATGACAGTCGCCTCTCTTTTACCCTGCTCACTGCATCCCATTGGTGTATCCAAGGTTTTGCCCACGCAGCTCCCCATCTCTAGATTGAGCTCCCTTGGTTTATTAGGCGCTCCCTGACCTTAGAAAGCTTCAAACGTTCATGGAAAACACACCTGTTCCTCATAGTGTACCCTCCTGCATAATCTAGAACCAAGGCCGCTCTCCTTAGCTGCTGCCTCATGTCATGACCATCCCTGCCATGCTCATTTCCTGCCTTCAGGCCTCCTTGCCTGCCCCTGGTACCATGCTGACAACTCCCCTGCTTTCCTACCAGTGGCATAACAGTAGCTCTGCAGACCCCGCGGTGGCTTGGGGGCTACTGCTACCTCCGCTAACGGGACTGCCAGACCAGAATCTTCTACACCGGTTTATTCCTAGTATTATACATTTGGAGAATTACCGTCTTCCGGTAGGGTTGGGATCATTTGGTCTATTGCATTATGGTCGAAAGTCATTAGGTCGAATCCATTAGGTCGACATGCTAAAAGGTCGACATGATTCTAGGTCGACATGGGAAAAGGTCGACATGATTCTAGGTCGAAAGGTCATTAGTTCGACAGGTCATTAGTTCGACAAGGTCATTAGTTCGACATTGTCTATGTCGACATTCACAAGGTCGACATGGGGTTTTTCACTGTTTTTTTACCTGAATGTCAACACAGTCGACATGGACACAGTTTAAAGTGCACTGCATCCCCTCGCTGCGCTCGCTATGCGTCGGGCACGGTGCCTCGCTACGCTCGGCACACTATTTTATTCTCCCACCACGCCCTAGTGGATGGTAGGGCATGAAATACCGCCTGTCGGCACATGTTGGCTCAAAAAACAGTGAAAAACTCCATGTCGACCTTGTGAATGTCGACATAGACAATGTCGAACTAATGACCTTGTCGAACTAATGACCTGTCGAACTAATGACCTTTCGAACTAGCATCATGTCGACCTTTTCCCATGTCGACCTAGAGTCATGTCGACCTTTTAGCATGTCGACCTAATGGATTCGACCTAATGACTGTCGACCATAATGCAGTAGACCAAATGACCGCATCCCCTTCCGGTAAATGTTTTCTTTCCTATTAGTTTTCCCTTTGATTGTCACACAGCCATGTGTTGTAATAAAAACACTGCACAAAACACTAACCTTAAACCTTTTCAGAAGCCAAGATCCACAGATCCCCCGAACACCCTGCTCAAACACAAGTCAAGTCTGCACACCTCATGTGGAGAGCAGGAGAAACCTGATCTCTCCTGCTACAGCTCACCCTTTTCCCCTCGCATAATTATGCAGAGTTCGCAAAAAGGGATGGTGAGCTGCAGAAGCGTTGAATAAGGAGACAGACAGAAAGGAGGAGATGATTAAAAGTGGTGAGTGCTTCAGCGAGGTCACGGTGACATGCAGGAGCGAACAGTGAGCCTGACTCGCAAAAAGCATTGAATACATGCCTTTGTGTCATTAATCCTACAAGAAGCGTCAGCCGGGCCACTGACCCCGTCCCCATTTCATCAGCACGGCCGGTCTCAATTACAGTGTGTAATTAGTATAATGGGAGGTGAACGCACCGCTGCCTGTCACAGGCACTTCTCCTGCTCTAACGTTGATTTTATTAACAGTATCTGTGAGCATGAATAAACAGCAATGTTACACACATGCCCTGACTTTACTCACCGTCCTCGGAGAGCTTGGAGAGAGTGGGGAAGCCATTTCTGTCGGCTTCTTGTAAAAAGTCCAACATTTTCCAGACCTGATGGAGAAAGGGTTAATAAGCAGGGACAATAAAGTGACACAAGACGGCTCCACGCCACTGCTTCATTGTGGTGATGTCTAAAAGGGGGTATACGGTTGTTGGGTAGACACACCAATGGTCAACATGCATTGGTTTGACCACTGAATGTCGACGTGGCTTTGGTCAACACCTGAAATATGTCGACTTTCGTAACAGAAAAAGGTGACCGCCGGCCTCCCATATGTATTCCATCTAAAACTAGGTACACACTACACAATAATCCATCTGCTCTGACCGATACTCTCGAGAGTGTGTCCTAAGGGGCCGATTATTGTTCTAGAAGCATTTGGATCGGATGATTGGCAGCGGCGTAACTATAGCACCGCAGCCCCCGCCACCGCGGGGGGGCGCCGTGCATGTGGGGGCGCCGGGAGCTGCGGTGCTATAGTTAAACCCCCCCCCCCCCCCAATCCCCCGCAGACTTACCTATCTCGCTGGTCCCGGCGGCTCCGTTCTTCTGCTGAGGACCACCACAAAATGGCCGCCCCCATATAGCACACTGTTCTCTAAAACTGTCTGCTGTATGGGGGCGGCCATTTTCTGGTGGTCCTCAGCAGAAGAACGGAGCCGCCGGGACCAGCGCGATAGGTAAGGCTATGGGGGATTGAGGGGGGGTTTGCATGGGTGGCGGGGGGGGGGGTAGGGGTGCTTGGCGGGGGGGGGCGCCCCCCCCCCCCTAATGGCGGGGGGCGCCCAAAACATAGCTACGTCACTGATGATTGGCTTTGGCATTCTCCAAAACAACGTGCAGAAATTGTGCATATTTGAATCCATCTGACATTTTACCCAAAGTTCATTTAATAACAGGACATTTAGGAGCTTTAGGATGGGTGATCGTTAGGATCGGAACAATAATCACTAGAGACTGAGTACACTACAAACCACATGTAGATTGCCGAGCCAGTCAGATTACGAGTGACATCGTTCAGGTGGGGATCTAGCATGATACTACGGAGGTTATTCTGGTCCCTACTCACCGCTGCGAATTCACAACGGCGAGCGATGTTTGGCGACTGCGCATGCGCAAATTATTTCTGTGCATAGGCAGCCGCTTGGTACGAGTGGTCACAGCTAACTGATTATTCGCCGGATGCGTCGCACCCATAGGGACGCCCAGCGCTGGTCAGAGGATATCAGTTGCCCGCTTCCCGCACAGGGCGCTAGTAGATGTAAGACACCAGAGAGGTGTCTTACATCTGCGTGCGCTGTAGAAATCATTCGATGATCGGTGACCATCGGATTATTTCCTCCCCGCGCGCAGGCTGTGAATGGATGCTTATGCAAAACATCCATTTCCATGTGTGTGGAGATATTCGGCGTGTGGGGTGGCCGTTTGTGCGGGCGGTGTTAATTACGCAGCTTTGCGTGTTTACCAGAATAAGGCCCTATGTTCCTACGGGTCTGCATACACGGGGTTTCATTGAATATTTCTCCCTATGTTACCATTGCATGGAGAAAGTCATTGTTGTTCATTCTTTTGTTATCAGTTGGTAACCTGTGTTTGTCAAACACAGGGGTGGCCGGACTTTTGTAACCCGGGATCTACCGGCATCACCCCCCGTGTAAATTATACCTCTCCAAATGCAATATGTCCCTTACACATTATGGGCCTTATTCTAGTTTACTCTTTCTGACAAAATCCTTCTTAGATGGACAAAACCATGTGCACTGCAGGGAGGCAGATGTTACTTGTACAGAGAGAATTAGATTTGGGTGAGTTGTTTTGTTTCTGTGCAGGGTAAATACTGACTGCTTTATTTTTACACTGCAATATAGATCTCCCTTTGAAGTAAAACCCCGCCCAAATCTAATTCTCTCTGCACAAGTAACATCTGCCCCACCTGCAGTGCACATGGTTTTGTCCATCTAAGAAGGAATTTGTCAGAAAGAGTGAACGAGAATAACCCCCTATGCCACACATGATGAGCCGAAAATCACATTCTGACACAGGGAATTCTGTTATGAGGGGGTGTCTTCACAATTGTAAGTTCATCCCAGTTGCTGCCGGCTATGGAGATTGTGACCCCTTAAAAAAACGAAATATATAGTGTATGAATGTGCGTGTGTATATGTGTGTGTGTGTATATATATATATATATATACACACACTTTCAGGGGGCACAAAACTCCATAACAGGCAGCATCTGGGATGAACTTGCCATTGTGAAGACCCCCCCCCTCCCACCACATAACAGCATATATATATATATATACAAAAAACAACAACTGTGGACTGTATAGAAACCATTGTACAGAATCGGACCCAATGCGTCACCCGCGATGTGCCGCTGATGGCTCGGGTAGATGTTATGTGCAGGCCTTTCAATCTCTGGGGTCCGGCCCGATGCATATGGGACCGCACATCGGGTCGGATGGTATGCCAAACACATGTGATTTGGTCCGATTTATCGGCGCAATCGGTCGGAAAAGGGTCAAATTGGACCAAATCACAGTAGGTACAAAAGGTACAAAATGTAGACAGATGAAAGGGCTACAGTGGTTAAGGTCGACAGGAACAAAGGTCAACAGGGTCAAAAAGTCGACATGACACTGGTTGACAAATGTTTGGGTGAAAGCTTGTTTGTTTTATCACGTGACCACCATCAGCACAAACGTATACCCTTGCATGGGGTGTAGTATGCCGGGCGACATCGGAATCCCGACTGCCGGTGTTCCGACAGGGGGCCCTTGTGGGCTCGCTGCGCTCAGCACGGGTTATTATTACCAGTCATAGTCCACTTGGACAGTAAATGTAGCAAATGCTGGGAAAACATGTAAAAAAAAAGTGTTGACCATGTGTGTGTCGAACTGTGTCAATCCAAATTTTTGAATCTGTTGATTTTTTTTTTTTTGTATCTGTTGACCTATCAGTCCTGTTGACCATATGGTCTTTACAATGACCGTCAATACTGCAGCCCAACCCACTAGTGCCTAACCATAACCCCCCCTTCATACCCAGCCTGACCCAACCCTGCCCCTGATCCTTTCAGTCTTCTGAAGGCAGTTGGGATGCTGGCGTCGGCATACTGAATGCTGGGATGCTGACTGCATTCCAATGGCACTACTATCTCCTCCAACCCCACTGCCTTGGAGTAATCCCTGACCCCCCCCCCCTTCCCTCCTTCAACTCTCACAGCTCTGGCATTTTCATCCAGGAAATCCATTTTCATTCAGGATCAGACCCTTTCTCACCCAGGATGCTACCAAGACCCTTATTCACTCTGTGGTCATCTCCAGACTGTAGCCTCTTCCTATCTGGCCTCCCTGACAAACACCTCTCTACCCCTCCAATCTATCCTCAATGCTGCTGCCTGGCTCCTCTTCCTCCCAAACTTACTACATCTACCTCCCCTTAACCTTCAGAATACAATTCAAGCTTCCTATAATCGAGTACAAGGCCATCACCAAATTCCTCTCCCACCTATTGTACATATCTGACCTAATCTCTCTTTACACTCCCACCCATCCTCTTCTTTCCGCTAATGCACGCCACCTCCTGCCAACTGGTTACTTCCTCCCATTCCCGCCTCCAAGATTTTGCATGTGCTGCTCCTTTTCTCTGGAACTCTCTCCCTCGCCCTATCAGACTCTCCACCTTCCGACACAACTTCAAGGGGCTCTTAAGACCCACTTCCTAACCAAACCCAGCCATCTCTCATCCTAACCATCTAATTATGCTCAGTCTACCCAATCTGTGTCAGCCCTGTCTGTCTGCCCCTCCCCCTGTAGAATGTAAGCTGTCACGAGCAGGGCCCTCTTCCCTTCCAAACCATCTCCTACTCCATACTACCTTAGGCGTCATCTAATCCCTCGGGTTGAGGTTGAATGCAAAAAAGACCATTGTGTTCTATTCTCTCTCTCTAGTGGACCTCCATGATGGAGAATAGCCCCTGCCGGTTGGGAACAGTTGAACAGTTGGGATATTGTCATAGGTACATACTGTCATAGGTACACTGACCTTCGTCGGACAGTCATCCGGAACCCTTTCAGTGTCGTTTGCTGATGTTGCTAAGTTTAAAACACCCGGTACTTCTCCTATATTGTCTTCAACTGTAAAGGTGCGTACACACATATACGATCGATATATCTATGAACGGCGTAGTTGACAGATATATCGCGTCAGCTCTGCTACACAGCTGATGCCCGATATATCTAGACATATATTGGTGCATCGTGCTGTGTGGGTGGGCGATACGACGACCACTGGGAGCCAATGGCAGTTTTTATGTCAGTTCCAATGGATCGGGCAGTGTGTATGGAGAACCCGCTGCCTGATTGGTCTGTATAAATAATAATAATCATAATAATAATATTTCTATGCTGCTTTTTATTCTCTTCCAATTAAGGGAAAAACTCCCTTTTTTTAATACTGCATGAGTCTTTAAACCCCCGCATACCCCCCAAAAAAACAAAACCACAAGCGCAGCAAATGTTTTTGTATGTTAATAAGATATATTTTTTTTCTTGTAAAATTGAACAATGGGTAAATATACTGCAAAGGTTCTAATAACACAGCACGCACACCCCATGTCCTAGGCACCATACACGATTAGATTGCAAGCTCTGCTCATATCCAAGCTGCATTATTATATGGAGGGACTCTGACAGTCCCAGAGACTACATCATGTGGCTGATTCATCCTCTAGGTCAGGGGCAGGCAACCTGTGGCACCTCATTTGCTGTGGAACTACACCCCTCAGCATGCCCTGGCACAGATTTACTAAAAGGGAATATGCTGAAACAGTAGCAAGGCATGCTGGCACGTGTAGTTCTCCACTCTCCAGCAGCTGGGAAGCTACAGGTTGCTTAGCCCTGGTCTAGGTGCTGAAGAGACATTATAATACGTCATGCATATATATCTAACTGCAAGTAATTACCCCTCCCACATGCACACATACACCCGCTTTCTCACCCGCTGTCTCCCGGGGCCCGGGCTGCTCAGAGGTGACACAGTGCGGCTGCTGCGGCGGGGGCGCGCCGGTCACTAGGACGCGCGGCGGGCAGCTCCCGAGCTGTTGCTATGAGTGACGTCACCGCGCGCTCCCGCACAGCCTGAGCAGGAGTGCGTGGACGCGCAAGAGAGGGGCGGGGCCGTCCTGCCACTCAGTGTTGGCGGCGGTGCCTGCCAGACAGGTAGCCCAGGTTGCAGCACCCTGACTGACATTTTTTTGGGTTGTCAGTAAGCTTTCTGACAGTGTCCACCACTTACTTGTTCCTTATTCTGGGCGGGGGGGAGGAGTTCATGACCTTCATTACATGCACATGGGCAGTATGACTGGCGAGTCCCTGAGCGCCCATACACGTGTGTATAGCAGCATTACATGCACATGGGCAGTATGACTGGCGAGTCCCTGAGCTAGGGTGACCAACTCATCCCTTTAATCCGGGACACATATTAATTAGGGATGGCCATCGTTGCCGTTGCCATCGATGGCAATTCTGCAACTGGCCATCGATAGTGCTTAACTATGCAATGGATGACCATCGTTATTTTTACATATCGATGGTCATCCATTGTGTTTGATTGATTGGCCTGTGGGCCAATCAAAACGCAGGGGCGGGACTTCACGGGTGTTGAGGGCGGAGCTATGCTCCGTGTCCCGGCACTTTGAAAAACCTAAAAAAAGCAAAACATCGTTTTGCTATTCCATCGATGGAGGGAAACCATCTGGTTCTCCCCCATCGATGGCAAAAGTATTCGACATCAGCCATGATTTCCAATCATCGATGGTCGATGGCCATCCCTAATATTAATTACACAGGTTCTGTGGCAGTTTAAAACCCGGTGAAATGGAGTCTTGAGGTGTGGCAGTCCCCGAGCGCTCATACACGCGTGTTTAGCAGCATTGCAAGGGGATGTGAAGGAGAATACATTCCCTCCATGCAGCCAAAGTGGAGAGGAATGATTACATGGTCGCCGACCATTAAATGTTTTTTCTCGCCTTCGGAAATAAAAGTCAGTCTAAACTAACGTTTATTTCCAACGATGATCGCCGAAAACTGGGCAGGCGCTGACGTCATGTGACATCAGCCACCCACCCCTAGCAGGCAAGGCCACACCTGCATTCCCAGGGGAAAGTCCAGTCCCTTCCCTCTCCTGCCCCTGCGAACGCTTCAGCACAACCCCCCCCCCCACCTTCGAAAACGGGGCTGAATTTGTACCCGTACAAATGGGTCTGAATCGGCCCCATACAGCAGGAGACCTGATTTGGCCCCCTGGTTGCGGAGGGAGAATCTAGCTTTCTGCCAGAACCTACTGCGCCTGCCCAGGTCTCTGGGAATATGGCACCTGTGCCTTGCTCCTAGTGGACATCTTTGCTGCAGCGGCCATTTTCCTGGTGATATGGTCTTCAATGCCGGTCGCTGAGGGAGTGAAAGTATATTTATGTGTGTGCATTGGCCCCATTTTACATTAGGCGATATCACAGTGGATCCAGCTTCTCTTTGCGGCTTTTTCTTATTACTGCAAAATGACTCTGACGGCGCGCACACACTTGGCGATGTTGTCAACGTTTTCCCTTGAGCTCCTGGGTGAACGATATAGCTCGTACACACTGAATGATATCATTAACAATATCGGTCAGTGATGTCACCGGGTTTCCCCGCTGAGCATATGCACAGATGACAACAGACCGGCGGATGGGGGGGATCATTAACAACCCACTGGAGAGCGTGCATTGTTTGCCATTTATAGCATACGCACTAGGCAATATTTTAAACGCCCCCCAAATGGCGGCTTCTGCATTGTACTTTCCCTTTGAGCTGTGACAGTTATTAGCCCACAAATTCTCCACCCCACCCCCCAGTCCCTATCTGCTCCTCCCTCCAGTCTCTGTCTTCACAGCTCACTCTCTCCATATCCAGCGAGTTTGAAACAGAGCAGTGTCCCTGCAAAAATTGCCTTCGCTTTCTGTTATGATGCTCCTTTAGTACACTATAGCCCTGTCCCTTGCACTTGCTTCATGTATGTGACTCGTGTATGTCTAAACACCATATAAATGTATTGTTCTATGAATCGCTCATACGTGTAAGGTTATATATGGTTTGGTTCCGCTTCATAGACCTACAGAGTCTAGACAGACAGTCAATAGGTCTACCCCCAAAAGATGGACATGCAATACGTCGACATGTAATAAACGACATGGTTTTTCATGATTATTTTTTCTAAACCGGCTTGTTCTTACTGCACCATCCATGTCGGCATAGAGGGAGAATATAATAGTGTGCCGAGTGCAGAGAGCCATGCGAGGACAGGCGTTACACTAATTGCAGGTCCATGTTGACAGTTGTCGACATTGACACCAAAAACTGTACACAACTCATGTCGACCTTTTCACTTTTCTACGTCAACCTTTCTCATGTAACCTATTTGCATGTTGACCTACTGAATGTCTAAGATTCTAATCTAGACCAAGGATTGGGAAACCTTCGGCCCTCCAGCTGTTGTTGAACTACACATCCCAGCATGCCCTGCAACAATTGTAGCATGGACACATAGCAAAACTATAACAAGGCATGCTGATCTAGACACTGTGGGGGGGAATTTACTAAAGATGGGAGTTCTACTACACATGGGATGTTGCTGTGGGCAACCAATCAGATTCTATCTATGGTCTTCTGGAAAGTGATAAATAAATAAGTAGATACTGATTGGTTGCCCATGGCAACATCCCATGTGATATAAAACTCATCTTAGTAAATTTCCCACTGTCTATGTAGTAAACCACCCCCCTCAGCATGTGAGCCTTGTCCCTGCGCTCCTGAGTTTCAGACGGTCCCAGACGATTCTGCCACAACGTTAGTTCCAGACCGATACCGTTGGTTCAATTCTAATAGTCATTGGTAAAAGGTTACCGGGACTCGTCCAGTCTGTCATCTCTGCTAGTAATTCCAGTTCACAAGGTGCGTACACACGTACAGATTTTCTGTCTGATCTATCTGGTGGGGACAAAAACCTGGAAATGTATGGGAGCAACTGACAATCAAAAATTTCCACTCCCAATGCTGGAAAAACCGGAAAAAAATATATGCTTTGATAAATTTGTTATATCAGAACGATGAAACAATTTGTCTGACTGATCACTGTCTGTTTACAGATAGATCAGACAAAAAATCTGTACGTGTGTACGCACTTTAACTCCAAGTGATCCAGGCGGGGAGGGGGGGCGGAGAGACCTGCCCGTCGGGTGCCAAAAAGTCCAAATCCCCTTGAAACGACCATTGGTGGGTTAGACCCCACGCCCAAGCTCTGGATCTCCGCCAACCACTTAAGTTGGTTTTAGTTCCTGGTCTCCTATGTTTTGGTCCCCTGACCAGTATCTCCCCAGATGTACAAGCCGATGGATGTTATATTAGACCCTATCGCTTATAAGGCTCCTCACCGCTCAGACATCTGTACCCAGAACCCAACAGGAATCTTCAATAAGATACTCCCTATTCAATTGGGAGAACCTGTGCCAGAAAGGGCATTGGGCCCGATTCAGAGTTGATTGCAAATGCAAAATCTTTCTCAAATGGGCGCTCTTTGCACATGTTACATCTGCCCCACCTGCAGTGCAGCATGGTTTTGCCCATTTGAGAATGATTTTGCTCTCGCTATCAACTCTGAATCAGGCCCTTTGCTTGCATTTGGATTCTTTTGGAGAGGTTCTCGAATTTTCTCCTCCTTTCAAGGATTGTATTGGGTCGACCACAGGTCCACAGATGTAAAAAGGTTGATATGGCTATGGTCGACAGGGTCAAAGGTTCGACACAAGCATTAGGTCAACAGTCAAAAGGTGGACATGAATTTTTGGTACTCTTTACTTAGAAGGGCGCCCATCTCGGCCATCTCGGGCATTGAATGCACTAAAAAATCAGGTGCGATGCGACAGACGAGGCGAGCGCAGCGAGCCCCGCGAGGGGAAGCGGATACCTTCACAGGTATCTGCGTCCCCTCGCGGGCTTCACAGCTGTCCGCGTGCGCTCGCCACGCTTCGGGCTCGGTGGCTCGCTGCGCTCGCCACACTTTCTATTCTCAACTCCACGCCGACGTGGATAGTGGGGGTATGAAAAGGTCGTAGGACGCGTACCGCCGCCCCTCGCGGGTTCGCTGCGCTCGCCACGCATCGGGTTGACGTTGATCGTGGGGTGGCGTTAACAATTCGGGTGGCCATTATACACTTCAGGGTGCCTATTTGGCCTCTGTGGCCCATTTAACATTGTTTCCTATGGAAAAATCGGGTCAATTGAGGCATTGAACAGGAAAATTGGGTCAATTGAGACATTTAACATTGTTCCCTATGGGAAATCTCGGGCATCTCGTCGGTTGATCGCACCCGATTTTTTAGTGCATTCAATGCCCGAGATTTTTTACTAACGATGCCCACGATCAAAATCGTGGGCGCCCTTCTAAGTAAAGAGTACCGAATTTTTTTTCCTTTTTTGCCCTGAATGGACACAAGAAAAGTGCACCGTGTCCCCACGCATGGCTCGCTACGCTTGGCACACTATTCTATTCTCCCACCACGCCCTAGTGTAGGGTAGTAGGGCATTGAAATACCGCCGGCACAAAAAAAAAAAAAAAATCCCATGTCGACATTCCCAATGTCGATCTAATGTTTGTGTCAACCTTTTGACCTTTTTCATGTGTCGACCTAAGGTCTGTTGACCTTCTGGGCTCGACTCAATGCACGTTGACCTTAAAAGTGTCGACCTAACAACCATATACCTTGTTTGGACCCAATTCCAGAAGCGGTTAGGTAGTTGGTCTGCATATTTCCACCGGTTCTCCTCCATCATCACCACCACCACCACCCCGGGGAACACACGCTAGGAAGAAATAGCAGGAAGTCATTCTTCTCACTCTTGATACACCAATGTGTGACGCTGCCATGTACGCCCTGGTTCGTATGATGGTTTGGGGTTTCTGCTCAGGAACGAGATCCATTCGGCGTATGTGTAGAATGGGTCCTTGATATTGCTCGCAGCCCCGTCAGCCGCAGTATGATTGAGTTTTGGGGTGGAGTGTTGGAGGCACCCGTCACCGTTCTTCAAGAAGGATCATGTCGCCTCCATTGTAACTGATCAATGGTCAGCTTCCTCGGATACAGACTTCCTGCACCCGGATGTCCGGATCATACTCTATGGGCCTGACTCAGGGTCACTCGGTATGGCCGGAATTTGGGCCAGTGACGGGTCTGAGCATACGTCTGGGTAAATCTAGGCATGTGCAGAGCCGCTGTGCGAACACCTCGCCGCGCTTCCACACGGGCAGGGGAGGGAACGCCCATGAACACGCTGGGCATTCCCATGGGAACGGAGGCGGGCCGATGCCTACCAGGGGTGGGTGGCTGATGTCACATGACATCAGCACCCGCCCCTTTTTCCCCCTTAGGTGTTCGGACGGCCATACGTGAGCAAACCTGTATATGGCCCTATTCACACAGTGATCACTATCACACCAATATTATACACATTGATATCATACTGATATTACACTCTGATGACAAGGATATTACACACTCATCACTACACATAATATCACAAACATCACACACACACTGATCTCAAACAACCCGGTTTTGCCTTTAAATTATTTACCCCATTGGGTCACATGTAGCCAGAGGACAGTTAACCATCTGCAAGTTTATGCAAATCTCGCTACGTACTCCTTCCATCAAGTACCCCCATGCGGCCTAACGTGCAAACTGGCAGCAGCATCAGACAATCATGAACGTTATAAAGTCCAATAAGCACTCATTATATCCCACATTGATTATTGCAACTGGTCTTCCCAAGAACAGACTCTCACCACTGCAATCCATTCTAAATGCTGCTGCTAGGCTGATCTTCCTTGCAAGACGCTCATCATCTGCTGATCCGCTCTGCCAGTCCCTCCATTGGTTACCTGTATCTTACAGTATTCAATATAAAACACTACTCACATATAAAGCTATTAACCGTACTGCACCAGCTTATATCTCTTTCCTTATCACAAAATATCTCCCATCTCCACCACTCCACTCTGCACGGGTCACTAGCTCCCATTCACTATTACAGGACTTTCCTTGGGCTGCTCCCATCCTATGGAATGCCCTTCCACGCACAATAAGACTCTCTGCTAGCCTCCTAACTTTCAAGTGTTCCCTGAAAACTCACCTCTTCAGGCAATCCTATCATATTTAAGTACCACACGTATAACCCTCTGAGGCACTTATGTAATATTTAGCTTCCCTTCTGGACTTGTAACTTGGTGGGATTGCTATACTATTAATGGTGCCTGTCCTTGTGTTTCCCTCCTATATCCCTATAGATTGTAAGCTTGCAGCAGGGCCCTCCTACCTCCAAGTCTGTCTGTTGTTACCCAGTTTGTTTTATCACTGTCTACTATTGTAAAGCGCAACAGAATCTGCTGCACTATAAAAGACGCTGTGACGGAATCTGCTGTGCTATATAAGACACTGTAACGGAATCTGCTGCACTATATAAGACACTAACGGAATCTGCTGCGCTATATAAGACGCTGTAACGGAATCTGCTGCGCTATATAAGACGCTGTGACGGAATCTGCTGCTCTATATAAGACACTGTAACGGAATCTGCTGTGCTATATAAGAAACTAACGGAATCTGCTGCACTATATAAGACACTAACGGAATCTGCTGCGCTATATAAGACGCTGTAACGGAATCTGCTGCGCTATATAAGACGCTGTAACGGAATCTGCTGCGCTATATAAGACACTGTAAAGGAATCTGCTGCGATATATAAGACACTGTAACTGAATCTGCTGCACTATATAACATGCTGTAACGGAATCTGCTGCGCTATATAAGACGCTGTAACGGAATCTGCTGTGCTGTATAAGACACTGTAACGGAATCTGCTATGCTGTATAAGACACTGTAACGGAATCTGCTGCGCTATATAAGACACTGTTATGGAATCTGCCGCACTACATAAGACACTGTAACGGAATCTGCTGCGCTATATAAGACACTGTAACGGAATCTGCTGCGCTATATAAGCCACTGTAACGGAATCTGCTGCGCTATATAAGACGTAACGGAATCTGCTGCGCTATATAAGACGTTGTAACGGAATCTGCTGCGCTATATAAGACACTGTAACGGAATCTGCTGCGCTATATAAGACACTGTAACGGAATCTCCTGCGCTATATAAGACACTGTAACGGAATCTCCTGCGCTATATAAAAGACACTGTAACGGAATCTGCTGCGCTATATAAGAACCTGTAACGGAATCTGCTGCGCTATATAAGACACTGTAACGGAATCTGCTGCGCTATATAAGACACTGTAACGGAATCTGCTACGCTATATAAGACACTGTAACAGAATCTGCTCCGCTATATAAGACACTGTAACGGAATCTGCTGCACTATATAAGACACTGTAACGGAATCTGCTGCGCTATATAAGACACTGTAACGGAATCTGCTGCGCTATATAAGACACTGTAACGGAATCTGCTGCGCTATATAAGACGCTGTAACGGAATCTGCTGCGCTATATAAGACGCTGTAACGGAATCTGCTGCGCTATATAAGAACCTGTAACGGAATCTGCTGCGCTATATAAGACACTGTAAACGGAATCTGCTGCGCTATATAAGACACTGTAACGGAATCTGCTGCGCTATATAAGACACTGTAACGCAATCTGCTGCGCTATATAAGACACTGTAACGGAATCTGCTGAGCTATATAAGACGCTGTAACGGAATCTGCTGCGCTATATAAGACACTAACGGAATCTGCTGCGCTATATAAGACGCTGTAACGGAATCTGCTGCGTTATATAAGACACTGTAACGGAATCTGGTGCGCTATATAAGACGCTGGAACGGAATCTGCTGCGCTATATAAGACGCTGTAACGGAATCTGCTGCGTTATATAAGACACTGTAAATAAATCAATCAATCCATGCTGGCGCCCTGTTATAAGCATCATTCGCTATTACAGCAATACTTAAAGCAAAGAAATAAACTTTCAGGTCACGAAGTCACTTTATGACAGTTTATTTGAAGCATAAAATAGCAATAACGCTCCATAACAGATATAAATATAAATTCAGGAAATGTTCCGTTCAGATAAACACTTCAATAGCAAAACTCATTTGAAGCTGTTCTAGTAATACTTTCAGGCAAGAAATATAAAAAACAAAACTGTAAAACAGCGTAGTATATGTTTCAAATGAGATTAATATATTTGGCCTCGCCTAATAGAAAGAACAGTACAAATGTATTTTACGTACATTCGGCCATATTAGCGCTGCTGAACCTCTTTCGAAATTTGGCAGCAAATAAAAAAAAAAAAAAAAAAAAAGAACCCCAAAAACATACAAACGAAGATTCGGAATTAGTATACAAACGTTTGTGTCCGTATAAGTACAACGCCAAAGGCAATTTTTGTTAAATATGGTTCCTTATTTTGATTTCACAGCAAATGGATGTAGAAACGATCAAATGAATATATCAAAATAATAACAATAAAAAGCCCAGGCCTGTTTAAATAAACAAAACACTTAATTATTTCATTAAGTACCTTAACTAAACTGTAATTACTACTGCAGTTCTGAGAAAAAAAAGCAAAACTTCCGGTTTTACCGCCTGTCGTCCTTGACATAGGTCACTGTAGTCGATGGTGAGTAGATTTGGTCAGAGAAGACCCATCGTAAATTTAAAAAATTGCCCTGATCTTTTGGGAGTCGTTAAAAAAAGACTTTTGTGGCAATTACGTAGCAACCCTAAAACAGGTTTTAGTAAGATACTTATTGAAAGAGACAAGTATACATCCAAAAGGGGTCATCAAAACACTTCCCGATCCTTTCTGAGCAAAAGCTTTTGCTGACGTCCCATCCCCGCGACCAATAGCCTCATTCGCCGATACCAGCAGCAAGTGCAGACATAACCGTGCCTGCCTACCAAAACTACTCTGCTGGAGAAACCAGAAGAGAACGTAGGGACTGGCCAGCAAAGAAAGTGTTAGAGCGGCACCCAATGTAGTTTCCCTCGACGGACTCCAGCCGGTCTACGTTTTCCAGAAGAACGGGTTCTGTGTCAGGCGTCGCTGGAAGTTCTCATACCTGATGGCAGTAAAAGAGGAAACCAAATTAATGTTTATTCTGAAGGGTAAATTTGTGTGAGTTTTTAAAAGTGGGAGACGTTGCCCAACCAATGAGATTCTACATATATATCTAGCACCATCTAGAGCAGCGGTTCTCAAACTGTGGGTCCTGACCCCAAAGTAGGTTGTTGCATCTCAGCTTGGGGTCATGATGCTGACCATCAGGCTTAGTAGTCCTCTGATCTCTCAGTCAGTTCCAAGGAGTCTGAAATAGCAGTTTAAATGTCTGTTACTTCAGACTCCTTGGATCGCTGATTCAGAGGCCCCACCCACTTTAGTCACATGACTCAACGGGTTTTATGTTGGAATGTAAACGAGATTGCAGTGAGTCCCCCTTTTCTCTTCT
Source organism: Crinia signifera (assembly GCF_055691185.1). Lineage (NCBI taxonomy): Eukaryota > Metazoa > Chordata > Amphibia > Anura > Myobatrachidae > Crinia > Crinia signifera. The sequence continues at coordinate 387,858,887 of NC_139218.1, forward strand.
CCAACTGTACATAGGAGTGTCCCCTTCTAGACTGTCACCCCTCCTTACCATTTGAGGACGACATTGGCAGGTATGAAGACTTCAGAGGGGTTAGGGGTCATCTGAGCCTGTGACACGGCAAAAGATGTTGCGAAGTTGTAAAAGTTGTCCAGCATTTTCTGAGTGAACTGGAAGAAAAAAGCTGATTAGTAAGTACTTTATCTCTCTCCACATGTTCATGCATCTCGCCTAAGTGCCATATTCTAGTTGCATTATACCTAAATGCAAAGATCTGAGTCCAATGCAAGTGTTAAGGCGTGTACACACTGTGCGATTTGGCCAGGAGATTTGACTAGTTACAATCGCCTAAAAGGTTATCCAGAATAGCCCTGGCTAGAGCTTTTAGCAGATTTGCAGAGAGCGGGATAACACCGGACAGAGGAGCGAATTCGGCCCAGGTCTGAATCACCCCCATGATCATGAAAAGAAACAGCGTTTCTGCCTACTGACCTGGGTGAAGGAATCCACAGTGGACACAGCAGCACTGGCTACAGGCGTCTGTTGTGCCAGTTGTTCTAGAAGCTCCACAGAGATACCAATCTGGGCTACAGAGGGCGTCTGTGGCAAGCTCATGGCGCCAAATGGGTGCTGGGTCCCTTCACCTGAAAACAAAACCAGAATGCTAATTTTTTTAAAAAGGGAGTTAGTAAGCATATATTGGTTCGTAGAGACGCAGAACCTTGCACCCTGTACACTGCAGGCGTCCGTACGTCTTGATGATAACTGGTAGCAAGCCAGGCACGTATACTGACAATTCACAGGTGTACGCATCATGTGTACATAAACCCTCTTTACAAGTGAGGAATTGGGGCAAAGCATTAACTTGGTTTCTAAATTAACAGGGTTTACATTCTAAATGAGGGGAGGGGCAGACAGACATGAGTGACACAGGGGAGGGGGCAGACAGACAGGAGTGACACAGGGGAGGGGGCAGACAGACAGGAGTGACACAGGGGAGGGGGCAGACAGACAGGAGTGACACAGGGGAGGGGGCAGACAGACAGGAGTGACACAGGGGAGGGGGCAGACAGACACGAGTGACACAGGGGAGGGGGCAGACAGACACGAGTGACACAGGGGAGGGGGCAGACAGACACGAGTGACGCAGGGGAGGGGGCAGACAGACACGAGTGACGCAGGGGAGGGGGCAGAAAGTCAAGAGTGACGCAGGGGAGGGGGCAGACAGATACGAGTGACACAGGGGAGGGAGCAGACAGACAGGAGTGACACAGGGGAGGGGGCAGACAGACAGGAGTGACACAGGGGAGGGGGCAGACAGACAGGAGTGACACAGGGGAGGGGGCAGACAGACACGAGTGACACAGGGGAGGGGGCAGACAGACACGAGTGACGCAGGGGAGGGGGCAGAAAGTCAAGAGTGACGCAGGGGAGGGGGCAGACAGATACGAGTGACACAGGGGAGGGAGCAGACAGACAGGAGTGACACAGGGGAGGGGCAGACAGACAGGAGTGACACAGGGGAGGGGGCAGACAGACAGGAGTGACGCAGGGGAGGGGGCAGAAAGTCAAGAGTGACACAGGGGAGGGGGCAGAAAGTCAAGAGTGACACAGGGGAGGGGGCAGACAGACACGAGTGACGCAGGGGAGGGGGCAGAAAGTCAAGAGTGACGCAGGGGAGGGGGCAGACAGATACGAGTGACACAGGGGAGGGAGCAGACAGACAGGAGTGACACAGGGGAGGGGGCAGACAGACAGGAGTGACACAGGGGAGGGGGCAGACAGACAGGAGTGACACAGGGGAGGGGGCAGACAGACAGGAGTGACACAGGGGAGGGGGCAGACAGACAGGAGTGACACAGGGGAGGGGGCAGACAGACACGAGTGACGCAGGGGAGGGGGCAGAAAGTCAAGAGTGACGCAGGGGAGGGGGCAGACAGATACGAGTGACACAGGGGAGGGAGCAGACAGACACGAGTGACACAGGGGAGGGGGCAGACAGACAGGAGTGACGCAGGGGAGGGGGCAGAAAGTCAAGAGTGACGCAGGGGAGGGGGCAGAAAGTCAAGAGTGACACAGGGGAGGGAGCAGACAGACAAGAGTGACACAGGGGAGGGGGCAGACAGACAGGAGTGACACAGGGGAGGGGGCAGACAGACAGGAGTGACACAGGGGAGGGGGCAGACAGACACGAGTGACACAGGGGAGGGGGCAGACAGACACGAGTGACACAGGGGAGGGGGCAGACAGACACGAGTGACACAGGGGAGGGGGCAGACAGACACGAGTGACACAGGGGAGGGGGCAGACAGACACGAGTGACACAGGGGAGGGGGCAGACAGACACGAGTGACACAGGGGAGGGGGCAGACAGACACGAGTGACACAGGGGAGGGGGCAGACAGACACGAGTGACACAGGGGAGGGGGCAGACAGATACGAGTGACACAGGGGAGGGAGCAGACAGACACGAGTGACACAGGGGAGGGGGCAGACAGACACGAGTGACGCAGGGGAGGGGGCAGAAAGTCAAGAGTGACGCAGGGGAGGGGGCAGACAGATACGAGTGACACAGGGGAGGGGGCAGAAAGTCAAGAGTGACGCAGGGGAGGGGGCAGACAGATACGAGTGACACAGGGGAGGGGGCAGACAGATACGAGTGACACAGGGGAGGGGGCAGACAGACAGGAGTGACACAGGGGAGGGGGCAGACAGACAGGAGTGACACAGGGGAGGGGGCAGACAGACACGAGTGACACAGGGGAGGGGCAGACAGACACGAGTGACGCAGGGGAGGGGGCAGAAAGTCAAGAGTGACGCAGGGGAGGGGGCAGACAGATACGAGTGACACAGGGGAGGGAGCAGACAGACACGAGTGACACAGGGGAGGGGGCAGACAGACAGGAGTGACACAGGGGAGGGGGCAGACAGACAGGAGTGACGCAGGGGAGGGGGCAGAAAGTCAAGAGTGACACAGGGGAGGGGGCAGAAAGTCAAGAGTGACACAGGGGAGGGGGCAGACAGACACGAGTGACACAGGGGAGGGGGCAGACAGACACGAGTGACACAGGGGAGGGGGCAGACAGACACGAGTGACACAGGGGAGGGGGCAGACAGACACGAGTGACACAGGGGAGGGGGCAGAAAGTCAAGAGTGACGCAGGGGAGGGGGCAGACAGATACGAGTGACACAGGGGAGGGAGCAGACAGACAGGAGTGACACAAGGGAAGGGGGCAGACAGACAGGAGTGACACAGGGGAGGGGGCAGACAGACACGAGTGACACAGGGGAGGGGGCAGACAGACACGAGTGACACAGGGGAGGGGGCAGACAGACACGAGTGACACAGGGGAGGGGGCAGACAGACACGAGTGACACAGGGGAGGGGGCAGACAGACACGAGTGACACAGGGAGGGGGCAGACAGACACAAGTGACACAGGGGAGGGGGCAGACAGACACAAGTGACACAGGGGAGGGAGCAGACAGACACGAGTGACACAGGGAGGGGGCAGACAGACACGAGTGACACAGGGGAGGGGGCAGACAGACACGAGTGACACAGGGGAGGGGGCAGACAGATACGAGTGACACAGGGGAGGGAGCAGACAGACACGAGTGACACAGGGGAGGGGCAGACAGACACGAGTGACGCAGGGGAGGGGGCAGAAAGTCAAGAGTGACGCAGGGGAGGGGGCAGACAGATACGAGTGACACAGGGGAGGGGGCAGACAGATACGAGTGACACAGGGGAGGGAGCAGACAGACACGAGTGACACAGGGGAGGGGGCAGACAGACACGAGTGACGCAGGGGAGGGGGCAGAAAGTCAAGAGTGACGCAGGGGAGGGGGCAGACAGATACGAGTGACACAGGGAGGGAGCAGACAGACACGAGTGACACAGGGGAGGGGCAGACAGACAGGAGTGACACAGGGGAGGGGGCAGACAGACAGGAGTGACGCAGGGGAGGGGGCAGAAAGTCAAGAGTGACACAGGGGAGGGGGCAGAAAGTCAAGAGTGACACAGGGGAGGGGGCAGACAGACACGAGTGACGCAGGGGAGGGGGCAGAAAGTCAAGAGTGACGCAGGGGAGGGGGCAGAAAGTCAAGAGTGACGCAGGGGAGGGGGCAGACAGATACGAGTGACACAGGGGAGGGAGCAGACAGACAGGAGTGACACAGGGGAGGGAGCAGACAGACACGAGTGACACAGGGGAGGGGGCAGACAGACACGAGTGACACAGGGGAGGGGGCAGACAGACACGAGTGACACAGGGGAGGGGGCAGACAGATACGAGTGACACAGGGGAGGGAGCAGACAGACACGAGTGACACAGGGGAGGGGGCAGACAGACACGAGTGACGCAGGGGAGGGGGCAGAAAGTCAAGAGTGACGCAGGGGAGGGGGCAGACAGATACGAGTGACACAGGGGAGGGGGCAGACAGATACGAGTGACACAGGGGAGGGAGCAGACAGACACGAGTGACACAGGGGAGGGGGCAGACAGACACGAGTGACGCAGGGGAGGGGGCAGAAAGTCAAGAGTGACGCAGGGGAGGGGGCAGACAGATACGAGTGACACAGGGGAGGGAGCAGACAGACACGAGTGACACAGGGGAGGGGCAGACAGACAGGAGTGACACAGGGGAGGGGGCAGACAGACAGGAGTGACGCAGGGGAGGGGGCAGAAAGTCAAGAGTGACACAGGGGAGGGGGCAGAAAGTCAAGAGTGACACAGGGGAGGGGGCAGACAGACACGAGTGACGCAGGGGAGGGGGCAGAAAGTCAAGAGTGACGCAGGGGAGGGGGCAGACAGATACGAGTGACACAGGGGAGGGAGCAGACAGACAGGAGTGACACAGGGGAGGGGGCAGACAGACAGGAGTGACACAGGGGAGGGGGCAGACAGACAGGAGTGACACAGGGGAGGGGGCAGACAGACAGGAGTGACACAGGGGAGGGGGCAGACAGACACGAGTGACACAGGGGAGGGGGCAGACAGACACGAGTGACGCAGGGGAGGGGGCAGAAAGTCAAGAGTGACGCAGGGGAGGGGCAAACAGAAGTGGTAGAAGGGAGCATAAACAGTCTCTTCTTACCGGACTTTAAGCCGGAGATTTTGAATATGGCACTTGGTTTTTCATTTGTAATGAACCCGAGCAGCTGCCAGACGGGCATGCCACTGTGGTCAGGGTACGAGATGTAGACGGAGCCACCCATTCTCTCCGGGAAGGGGATAGTGCCCAGCATGAACACCACCACGTGATTGATGCTCTCATAATCGGGCAGGTTAAACACAAACTTATCCTCCGCTACTTGCTGGGCGTCTGTCTGCACCTAAGGGAACAACAATACACATTCACAACGTCATTTGTGACATATCCTGTGCGACGTTTCTCTTCACTAGTATAAAATAGATTACTCGCTCTACGCTCATTAACTATCTGCACAGCAATCACGCGAGGAATCATAATTAGGCCTACATAATTATATAGGTATAGTATGGGTATATAACACTGATGTTCCAGCAGTGTGCCGGATCGCCCGTTTTGTAAAATGATCAGTGGTGTCCCTGCATCGCGCCCGTCCCCCGCACCTGGTGTTCCCGCAGCACAACCCCCCTCACACTCCATGACTCTGCGTGTGACTCCCTTGTCTGCCTGCAGCGTCACTTCTCCCCCACACACAACGAATCGCGACTCCAAGTGCCAGCAGCGCTGCTTCTCATACCCACAGTGTGACTCCCTCCCGCTGCCCTCTGAACCCTCCCGAATCCTAACAGCTCCCGGCTCCTGATGTGTCCGGATTAAAAGAGGTTCCGGACCACCAGGTGCCAGAACATTGTGTTATACCTGTACAAACATTAGATGACAGCACGTGTAATATGTAAGCTGATGGCAGAGCGGGCCCCACCTACACCTGAACGTAGCATTAAATAAGAGGGGGCTGAGCACAGGATGCTAATTACTGGGTGGTTCTCCAGGCTGCCATTCCTCTCTCCAAACAAGCCGAATTCAGGGTCCTCTATGGTGCAGCCCCTCTCTGTTTGCCTAATACACACCCCTAGTTACTACCATGTGCAAGCCACGCAGACATAAGAGAATGGGCATTACGTGGGACTTTACCTGAGTGGTTGCAACGATGGGGGGGGAGGTGTTTTTTTTTTTTAAATGTTTTGTAGGCGTGACAGGTCCAGGATATGCGCCCCCAGACTCAGACTTATACCCCTTTTTATACCCAAATCCCAGGTCAAATTTGGGATTTGCACTGTTTGCACTGTGGTTCCTACCAGCTGTGTAAACGGGGGCTGCGCTTGGAGATGACATCATCTCCAAGCTCCGGGACCGGACTGCCGATCATCACGCTGGGGGCAAGCTGCTGAGCTTCCCCCCATTCACCTCCTCCCTGCCTCCGCTGATGTCTGCACAGTACAGCAGACATCAGCGGAGGCTGTTTGCGCTCTCCCGCAGGACTCTGTGGTCCGGAGTTTGGGCTTCCCCCATTGCTATAAACGGGAGCCGGGTCGGACGACCCGGCGTACCGGTTTACACTGCCCTCTACCCAGGTCTTGCCCATGTTGTACCTTGGTCGGGACCTGGGTAGAAGTCCTGTGTAAAGGGACAAGGGTTAACCCCTTCTACACCGCCACTGACCCGGGTCCACGAGGGAAAAACCCGGGTTTTTGCAGCGGTGTAAAAGGGGTATTACTAGACCCAGGTGTCCAGATGGAATTGCACTTCAGAGTTTAGCGTACACTGACATCCAGCTGATTTAAGGACACAGGTTGTGCACATGCAAAGGATGGATGCAGGACGTAGCGTACAGTTGGTCATATTTGGAGAACATCAGCTGGTTGCTGCATATACAGAATAAAATAAATGATAAAAATAATTACAATCAAAATAATTGAAACTGGACTGAGGAAAGATAATCATAACATACAGCAGCATTGCATTATTGGGGGGAGGGATAACATACAGCAGCATTGCATTATTGGGGGGAGGGATAACATACAGCAGCATTGCATTATTGGGGGGAGGGATAACATATTGCAGCATTGCATTATTTGTGGGAGGGATAACATACAGCAGCATTGCATTATTGGGGGGATAACATATAGCAGCATTGCATTATTGGGGGGAGGGATAACATACAGCAGCATTGCATTATTGGGGGAGGGATAACATAGCAGCATTGCATTATTGGTGGGAGGGATAACATACAGCAGCATTGCATTATTGGGGGGATAACATACAGCAGCATTGCATTATTGGGGGGATAACATACAGCAGCATTGCATTATTGGGGGATAACATACAGCAGCATTGCATTATTGGGGGGGAGGGATAACATACAGCAGCATTGCATTATTGGGGGGAGGGATAACATATAGCAGCATTGCATTATTGGGGGGAGGGATAACATATTGCAGCATTGCATTATTGGGGGGAGGGATAACATACAGCAGCATTGCATTATTGGGGGGGATAACATACAGCAGCATTGCATTATTGGGGGGAGGGATAACATACAGCAGCATTGCATTATTGGGGGGAGGGATAACATATAGCAGCATTGCATTATTGGGGGGAGGGATAACATATTGCAGCATTGCATTATTGGGGGGAGGGATAACATACAGCAGCATTGCATTATTGGGGGGGATAACATACAGCAGCATTGCATTATTGGGGGGGAGGGATAACATACAGCAGCATTGCATTATTGAGGGGGATAACATACAGCAGCATTGCATTATTGGGGGAGGGATAACATACAGCAGCATTGCATTATTGGGGGGAGGGATAACATACAGCAGCATTGCATTATTGGGGGGGGGGATAACATATAGCAGCATTGCATTATTGGGGGGGGGATAACATATAGCAGCATTGCATTATTGGGGGGAGGGATAACATACAGCAGCATTGCATTATTGGGGGAGGGATAACATATAGCAGCATTGCATTATTGGGGGGAGGGATAACATATACTGTAGCAGCATTGCATTCTTGGGGGGAGGGATAACATATAGCAGCATTGCATTCTTGGGGGGGGGGATAACATAGCAGCACTGTATTCTTTCGGGGATGGGGGGGGGGTGTAATAATGACCTGTAGCACCATCGCATTCTTGGGGGGGGGGGTGTTAATAATGACTTATCGCACCATTGCATTCTGGGGCGGGGGGGAATAACATATTGCACAATTGTATCCTGGGGGGGGGGGGGGGTTAATAATAACACACAGCAGCATTTCATTCTTGGGGGGGGGATAACACATAGCAGCATTGCATTCTTGGGGGGATAACATATAGCAGCATTGCATTCTTGGGGGGGATGACATATAGCAGCATTGCATTCTTGGGGGGATAACATTGCAGCATTGCATTCTTGGGGGGATAACATATAGCAGCATTGCATTCTTGGGGGGGGGATAACACATAGCAGCATTGCATTCTTGGGGGGATAACATATTGCAGCACTGTATTCTTGGGGGTGATAACATATAGCAGCATTGTATTCTTGGGGGGTGGGATAACATATTGCAGCACTGTATTCTTGGGGGTGATAACATATAGCAGCATTGTATTCTTGGGGGGGGTGTTAATAATGAGTTATCGCACCATTGCATTCTTGGGGGTGATAACATATAGCAGCATTGCATTCTTGGGGGGATAACATATAGCAGCATTGCATTCTTGGGGGGGGGGGGGGGGATAACATATTGCAGCATTGCATTCTTGGGGGGGGATAACATATTGCAGCATTGCATTCTTGGGGGTGATAACATATAGCAGCATTGCATTCTTGGGGGGGATAACACATAGCAGCATTGCATTCTTGGGGGGATAACATATAGCAGCATTGCATTCTTGGGGGGGATAACACATAGCAGCATTGCATATTTGGGGGGTATAATAATAACATATAGAAGCATTGCATTCTTGGGGGGTGTTATAATAACACATAGCAGCATTGCATTCTTGGAGGGGGGGGGGGGGTGGGTAATAATACCATATATCAGCACTGCATTCTTCGGGGGGGGGGGGGGGGGGGGGGAATAACATAGTAGCATTGCATTCTGGGGGGGGCAATAATATTATAATAATAACACCATATTGCAACCTTGCATTCTTTTGTTA
>NC_139218.1:387868228-387893793 GCF_055691185.1 Crinia signifera
TAAGGGCAGAAGCCGGTGCAATGATTTATTACACTCACCACCCACCACAGATGATGCTGCTCCGCGGCATCCAGACAATTCAACTGTGCCGGCGTCTCAGCCCGAGTGCTGAAGGGTCCGCAGGCAGTGTGACATCATGATGCAACGCGCGCTGCCGGTACCCGCCATGCACGACTGGGAACGGGTGCAGAAGGGCCACAATACATTCTTATCTACATACCCACCGGGCCCAATCCATTGGCATCACCTGCCAAGCCGGAGAAGGAGGAAGCACCTGAACCCGATAAAATCTGTACACTATGTTTTAGCAGGTACACACCATTAAAAAATGGTACTGTACTGGCTAAACCGGTCCAGTTGGAGGGTATGCGCATAGCTCCTGTATCCACGATACCTCAAACGTAGCCTCTTATGGATAAGGGACCAAGAAATTGCCAACACAGTATGCAAACAAGGGGCTGATACTACAGTTGCTTTGGATGATTGGGGGGGGGGGGGGAGATTTTGCATGAAAGACGCTAGGACAGTTAGTTATAGAAACTGATAATTTCCCATGTGCATAATTCTATTAAATGTAAGTTTCTTTAATGTATGAATGTTAAAAAATGTAATTAAGTGTCAAGAAAAAATAATAAAGGCATCTGGACCAGATCCATATCTCCCCGCACAGCGAGCCCATTGTTGCTGAAGTCGAGACCCACACAGGTGAAGGCATTCAGAGCTCTCCGCCACAAGAATTTAGTCCAGTCCAGGGGTAAGTGTCGTGTTATACGTACACTTAACTCCATGGGGACGGTTTACTTTTTTGTTTAAAGGAGAACACTCAGTATCCACCTACCCACTGTATTACCTGGTATTATCCAAATTGAGGGATTACTTGCAGTGTATTTGTACTACTGTAGGGGTCATTGTTTAATTACTGTGTGGTGTGTGTGTGTCCGTGGGGCCCTGATGGTGTGTCTTGAAAATTTTAAGTCTTGTCGATGTCCAACGAGTCGGAAAACGTTGAGAATCACTGTTTAAATTGAATCCGATCCCCAAAAACTGAAAATACTTTCTTTAAGATTATTGGCACACAAATAAAACCCTTTTTTTCTGACAAGTTTGAAATATCAATGAACAGCAATTCTGCCAAAGAAACTCCTCGGCTGAAACGACGGATGTTGCACTTAATGTAGGGTTCTCACGATCCCTTGAGCTGCCGGATATGAAGATTTTCTGTATAATAGCCTAAACATTCATGACAATTGCGTCACTAACTCACACAATTACTACAGCATCTGTATATATTATTTACTTTTGTTTCATTCTTCTTCACTCTTGAAATTTGTCCTCAGTAGGGCCAGATTGTCCCCCTCTTAAGGCCAGAGTAGATAACAGCGCTGGCCACACATGGGGTGCAGATGTATTAAGTCTGGTGAAGAGATAAAGTGGAAGGTGATAACCAATCAACTCTCGTCTCAAACACAGCTGATTGGCTGTGTTTCACCTTCCACTTTCTCTTCACCTGGTTTAATACATCAGCACCATGGTCAAGTATTACTGATGGGGTCATCCCATTTTCTGAGCGATTGATCTACATCAATGTGTGTGTAGGTGCCATAGCGATAGTGATGCGTGACCCCACGAGTCACTACCGTCTGGCGATTAAGATCCAGCACACTGGATATTAAATCGCTCAGGGCCAGTGTTCTCACCGGCCCTGATAAATCGCTCAAACAGCGTTCACACATTGTGCAGTATTCAATGCCGGTGCGAGCGGCCGGCGAGGGGCTTAAACTGCGAGGATCACAGAAAACCAGTGATCCTCGCAGTTTAACCCCCGCGCCGGCGGAGGCACATTCGCAAATTCCCCCTCGCTCAAAAAATGGAGCGAGGGGGAATTTGCAAATGAGGGGGGGTCAGTTGAATACTGACAGGGTGAGCGGTGACTGCGAGCAAAAAGTCCTGCTCGCAGTCACCGCTCGCCCACGGCATTGAATATATGCCATTGCTGTATGCTGAGCGATACTGAGCATTCTAGCATCGCTCAAAGCGGCATCTCCCAGTGTGTAGCGCGCTTCACAGTTGAAGGTTTCCATAACTTCCAACTGCTGCACAGATTTCTCTCTAACATTTTAGAAAAGAGACTGGTGGTCTGAGAACATGACCGGTTAGTTGTGCCAGAGATCCAAGTCTGACCATCTTTGATTTAAAATGCAAAAGGAAGATTATAAATTTAGGGGGATATTCAATACCCGGTCAAGACTGTCAGGCTGGCCCGACTGGCGGCTGACTCGACTGGCAATCCGCAGGCGGGATTCAATGTCGAAAACCAAAAGGGGGCGTGTCGGTGAGCGCGACAATCCACAGCCGTTCGGCATAACGGGCCCGACTACTTCTAAAGTCAGGCCAGTTCTGCCGAGATCCCTGTTCAATGCTTTTGGGAAAAACATTGAATAGGGCCCCGCTGCTATTTCCCCTGTCAAGAATAGCGGTGGGAGATTGAATACCCCCCTTCGGATCTTTAATTTGGGGAATGGTCAGAAAGCAGAGCCTAGGAGGTGCAGAAAATTATCCAAAATAATTGTCCACATTTATATTTATGAATGGAGAAAGAAGGATCATCATTGTATGTATGGTTCCATCAGGGTGATCATAATTTAATTATTGGGCATAAACAGTGAGTGGAAGCCCCTGATGAATTTGATCGACAGACAGGTCTCAGTCAACGTAACACGTATGTGAGATACCGTATGAAATGTAGATGTAACAGGCACATAAATTTGGCTGAGTTATATTTTGGGTACTTGTTTCCTAGCACGGTGCCCACTATTTTCATCTTTTGCCATCGTATGCCATATACCCGCATACGATGCGACGCGATATTGTACAATAAAATATCATATCGCATCATATGCCATACAATGCGATGGTATACGACTTTTTATTGTATAACCACCCTGATGGGTCCATACAATCTTAAATGCCCCCCCCCCCCCCCCCCCCATTGTCAACGCCACACACAGGATCAACGCCAACCCGAATCGTGGCGAGCGCAGCGAGCCCACAATGGACGGCAGTACGCATCCTCCGACCTTTTCATACCCCCACTATCCACGTCGGTATAGAGTTGACTTTAGTGTGGCGAACGCAGCGAGCCCCGCATAACTTTACATGTATTCCGTGTCCGCTCGTCACGCTATCTAAAATCAACTCGACGTGTATATGAAAAGGTAGGAGGACGCGTACTGCCGCTGCGCTCGTAACACTTCGGGTTGGCGTTGACAATGGGGGGGCATTTAAGATTGTATGGACCCATCAGGGTGGTTGTACGATAAAAAAAAAAAAATCGTATACCATTGTATGGCATACGATATTTTATTGTACAATATCGCGTCGCATCGCATGCCATTGTATACCATATTTGTCTTATGGTATACCATACGATGCGCGCCGTGCTAGGAAACAAGTACCATATTTTGTTCTGTGCTGTGTAAAGAACGGCTGCTTTTGCATGTAGCCCACAAAGGTTAGAGAGCTTATTTTGTATACCAAAATAAAGATTCCAGTTCGAACACACCCCACCCAAATCTAACTCTTTATGTTGCATCTGCCCCACCTGCAGTGCAGCATGGTTTTGTCCAATTGCGTGTAGATCGTCCGTCCAGACAGACAGAAAACCCATCCAGTGTAAATCTGCAAAGGAATTGCGAATGCACCGCTACCCACCCGCAAATCCGTACGCAATGTCCGAACCATCAAAAGTTTTTTGAAGTCTGTGCAAATGTAACTGACCCTTCCACTAATCTGATACAGACAATCTAAACTAGACCAGCGCTGCCGTCTAAGTCCCTCCCTTAAAACAATTTTGTACTCCTGCGTTTTTTTCAGGCACGGAAAGAAAAACGCCAGCTTCCCGTCAGTCAAATTGGCCCTAACCTTGATACGAGAATTGTCTTTGCACTATTCCGTGAGATTCGACTGCGCCAAAAACTGAACAAAGCCAAAATGGAGTTTGACAGTTAAGTTCATTTTATTTCATTTCTTTCTCCATAACATGATGCATGGCGATAGATATTTCAGCCTCTTGCACTCTTATTTTTGGATTTAATCTTTCAGACGTTACCAGTAACCATCAAAAAACAGGATTTCTTAAATTAACAACTATTTTAAAAAGGCTACAATACAAATATTTACAAAAAAAAAAAAAAAAAAAAGTTGACCGCGTTTCCTTCCCACGTGCCCATATTACACAATGATACAAACCGCATATACATAAGACAGTAAATACATTAAAAGCCATAAAAACAGACGTTACAGAAAGCTGTACAAAAATAAACTTTTATTAAAAGCAGCTGAATTGTAGCGAGAAAAAAAAAAAACCGGTACAGAGAACAAGGTCGCTAAACTCAGCTTCGGCCGACAAGCTTACTATGAACGCCAGTCGCGAAATGCGACAGCATGTACATAAACCAGATTGGTTTATTTTGGGTAGGGGGGGGGGTTCTCTTCACAAAAAGAGGGTTCACCGGAGCCTGTCCCATCGCCAAATGGTGGCGTCGTCGCAGACCGCTATGAGAATACTGCTATCCCGGCTGAAGCTGGTCTGTCGGATCGCTGACACGCATTTAGGGTGTGTTAGGGTTGTGCACCTGGAGAGAGAAACAAAGGACATGGTATTATTACAGAGGATAAATAGCAACTTTTTTTTTTTTTTTACTTAATTGACTTGGCTGTATTTGTATTTATACTAAAAGAACAGTCGCTGTGGACAACGCTGGCATTTTTTGCGGATATTTTGAGTATCGCTCACAGCAACGTTGATGCTCAAAGGGTTAAGTATGACGCCAGTTTATACTGGATCATTATCACAGGGGGTTATGGGTAAAGCTGGTTACACGACTGCTAAACGTTCTGACTAAACTGCAGATTTCCCTTGAGCTCAGCACCAAACTGAGCTGACACACTGCAATAAAATGACTGACCAACATAATGCATGATTGGGTTGCATGCGATTTATCGCTGCTCCTGTACACATTAGAACAGGGATGGGGAACTACACATACCAGCATGCTCTGCTACAGTTTTACAATTTGGTCAGCCTTAAACAGTTGCAGGGCATGCTGGGATGTGTAGTTCAACAGCTGGAGGGATGAAGGTTTCCCATTCCTGCATTAGAACAACCTTCATGCCACTCAGTTCTAGGGAATGGCATTGAAGGAGACATTAAATCGGTCCGACATATCAGAGTCTCGTCTCAGCAAATGTGAGCAGGTCTGAGGCTGCAACAACACCTGGGCACCTCTGCACAGAAACACTGGCTTACTGTCAAAACTGCGCAGGGGAGTTGGTTTATGAGCTATACACATTTACAGTCACCATTTCCCCTGCGCAGTGTGAGTGGTATGCATACGCAGTTGTTTGATAATCATTCGATTTGTGATTTCTCTAAATCGCTATCAACGCCCGAGTAATCGTTAATTTCCTGGACAAAAACCAAGAAAAACTTCTTCCCAATAGCTGTCCCAACAACTAAACAGTTCCGAACGCACCAAATTCTAACTCAATCCGTCCTATTTGCGAGAAATGTATGTGATGTATGTTGTCCTATCTTCCCCATGTGTTCCCTGCTTGTTGATGCTGCACTGTTACCGCAAAAATATTCCAAGTATACCTGGCCAATAAAGCGGATTCTGATATAGGAAGATCAACAAGATCTAGTAATAGATCCATAATGTAAGTGGGTGCACTGTAGAGTGCCTCCTATGGAACGTACTTGGCTTTGTGCGGGTCCTCCACCTCCAAGTCCCAGACATATAACTTCCCCACTTGGTTTCCAAGTGCGAGCATCTGAAAGCAGAAAGACACAACCTCTGTTAATGTTAGGAGTGGAGTTATTCCTATTACCTGCAGGGGGCAGACTACTTCCCATTACATGAGACATTGCACCGTCACATACAGTAGTCATAACACTGATCTCATTATAGATTTGCAGGGTCCTTTACCATTATTGCAATTAGACTTTAAAAACGTAGAGACTGACTGGTGTGATGCCAATATTGTACAACATTGGTAAATAACCTTCACTGTGCATATAAGAGAACTGCGTCGTATATAGATGTCGGGAAAAAAAAGTGTTATCCTTTATTAGCAGTTGGCTGCATAAGACAGGGCTCGACAAATTTATTTAAAATCCAGGAGCCAAAATGAAAATTTAGGAGCCAGATAAACTAATAAGAGGGACAGTGAGCGGCGAAGGTGCACACACAATTTGCACGTGCAATAATGTCATTACACGTTCTACCAAACACTGGACTGCCAATTACATATAATACCACACGCAGTCATGGTTGGTTATTACATATTATCCCACATAAGTGGAGCTTACCCTACATGCTCATTGCTATGGGGTTTGATCCTTGATGCCAGTGGTTGCATCAAGGGGTTGCTTCGGCAAGAAGCAAGGAAAGACCTGCATGCCGATGGGGGACTATTGGCAGTTGGTGGAGCCCCTGCATGAGAACTTGAAGTAGGTAGTCACTGGTCTGACAGGAGGGGCAGGCAGGGGTCAGGCACCGCGCTGCCGCTGCACAAGAGAGGGAGGAGCGGGTCAGGAACTGCGGGCGGCTGGTTTTATAGGAGGGGGAGGCTTTGACCGTCCACGCTGCCGCTCCTCTGACAGGAGGGGGAGGCTGGTGTGACAGGAGGGCGACACTGTGCCCGGCCACGCTACCACTGGTGTGAAAGGAGGGGGAGGTGGGGGTCGGACACCGCGCTGCCACTGCGCTAACCAGGAGGAGTCAGGGATCAGGTGTAACTGAAGAGGGAGACTACCTGGCCATGCTGCCGCTGGTGTGACAGCAGGGGGAGGCGGGGGTCGAGCACCACGCTGAACGGGAGGGGAAGGCGGGGGTCAGACACTGCGGTCAGACCAGCTGGTATAACAGGAGGGGGGAGACAGGGGTCAGGCACTGGTCTGTGTGACAGGAGGAGGAGAGTCCTGGCAGAGTTTATTCTGTCATGAGCGCTGGCAGCAGCCTCTGGTGTCTTTGCTATCAGACAAGTAAGCATCGGGTCCCCGTGGTGGGGGTTATCATATCAGCACTCCAGGAGAATTTGCAGCAGCCTCTGGTGCCCCTGTCATCGGACATGTGAGCAGCGGCCCCGTGGTTATACTGTTAGCTATAACATCCAGCGCCGCAGTAGCCACTAGCCAGCAGAGCCGCGCACAACTCACCCGGCTGCTGCTGTATCAGAGCACACAGCCGGTCCGCAGCACGAATATTTGAAAAGTCAAGACGGCTCCCGAGACAATCAGAAACTACCACTGTAGCTCCATGCTCAAGTTTTAAATAGCCGCGCTGCAGACCTGCTCTGATACAGCAGCAGCCGGGTGAGTTGTGCACCGCTCTGCCGGCTGCTGCTGTGCTGGATGTTATAGCTAACAGTATATAATCCTCTATGGGGCCCGCTACTGTCATTAATTCAAGTCCCTCTGCCCTGAAAGTACTGCTTACTGGCAAAACTGGTCGCCAGAAAGCAAAATCTGGTCGCCATGGCGACCGGGTTTTGTCGAGCCCTGGCATAAGATTTATCACAGTACAGTGGTTTCACAAATTACAGTACAGTAAGGTTAGCCAGATATCCAGGGAGAATTATAAAAAAAAAAAAAAAATGTAATGTAACCAGCCAACCAATATCTCTGGAACCAAATTAGCGATAGGCCGGATTTCCCGGATTCTCATGAAAAGAGATTTTTGATGGAGATGGTGGAGACACAGCAGATAACAAGTAACAATAGTAATCCTACGATTGTGCGGTTCAAATTACCACCAGATATCAGTCTCTAGTGTAAACCAGACAAAATGATTGAATAAGGGTAACGACACATCTACCATTTGTTCAGGGACCAAAAAAAACCAACACCACCACTATGGGAGGGAATAATTGGTCCTGAGGGGGGGTGGGGTGAGGGCATAAGGGCCATTTTTAGCAAGAAAACAGGTATAAATGACTGCAAAGAAAATTGCCCCACAGAATTATTTTTTACTACGATAAATGAAACAAGGAGTCAAGGGTGCTCTGCAAAGTATTGGGGGGTATTGGTTGAATATAGTTTTAGAAACAGGACATACGTTAAATTCATCAATAAATGATCATTATGAATCATAAAACTTGTCATTCTGACTGTAGATACAGTGCTCTATAACATTATATACCTACACCCACAACTGTCCCCAACTAACAATGCCACAAGCTTTGGGATGCGTTTGGCATACGGAATGCCAGCAATTGGAATAATGCCTCTCAGAAACTGCTCAAGCCAATGCCAGAATACTGACTGTTGGCATCCACAATGTAAGCAAGCAAGGGATGGTTAGGGTGGGCGTGGCTTAGTCAGTATGGGGGCCTATTACGGTTTGGCACTAAGGAGGTCCAGTCAGGGTAATGGGCCCTACACACATAGCGATGTATGCAGGGCTACCTAGCTATGCTAGGTCGGGCTGTGCTGCGCCGCTATCGCATAGCACACAGAGCTGACAGCCCACACACAGAGCGAGCTGTCAGCTCTGTGTGCTAAGCGAGCAGACAGCGCCAGTATTCTCCGGTGGAAGAACCCTGCCGATGCCGCGATTGATGGACACTGTCCATCAATGTCGGCCAGCGATAAAGACGCGCGGGGACGCGCATTGCTGCCGATATAGCCCACACACACACACCGATGTGAGGGCATTTGCTAAGCGACTTTGCCAAACTAAGCAAAATCGCTTAGAAAATGCCTTAATATCGGCATGTGTGTAGGCCGTATTAGGCTGCAAATGGTTAATATATGGTTAAATTAGGAGACTTCCTGGGTGGAATGGTCACAAAATTATTGTACATGCACAGGACGAGCGGTTAAAATATCTTAATACAGGCTTCTTTAGTTAACGTGCAGCCCACGGTGAGGGTGTCTGCATAGAATTGAATATCCCTCTAAATGTAATACACAAGTAGTAAACACTGTTACAGTAAACCAAAAGTGCACAGTCTGCCCACATTGAGCGTTTTATACAGCTCAGGCTTTGAATTTTTTTTTTTAGTATTTGTTAAATTTACTGGACCTATGGTAGCATTAACCTACATAGTTATCTATAGCAAATGTGAGCAGTTACATGACATTTAAAGAAGCCACACACTGTTATATACATAGTACACAGAAATACAGAAGCTCACCTTAGACAATATCAGCAGTGTAATAGGCTGCCCCTTGCAGACTTATAAGGAAGCGGAGGGTCTTAGTGGCTGTGTATTAGGGCCTTATAAAATCTATCTATGCGGAGGTGTGCCATTTGTTTTTTTTTTTCCTTTTTCAATTCTCCCATATAATTTTGGGTATGGCCTGAGACAGGAGAATAGATATTGCGCTGGCCCACAAGAACTTCCATAAAACACGTTGTTCCAAGTAACCTAATCCAACAACCGTTACATGCGGGACATCAGAACGTACCTTCTGCCAGAAGTCCATGGAGAACCTCATATACCAGATATCGCACTGACTGTAATCAAACCTCCCTAGAATAGTCACATTGGACTCGCTGGGCTTAATCTTGTCAATGTCGTCCTCCATCTTGCCCGGCTTCCAGCACACAATGGCGTTTTCGCACGACTGAAAGGCAGAATGATCACGGTAATCAGTCAATGCAGTGATGTCAGTCAGTACATTGCAACACATGTATTTTATAAACAGTAATGTAACCTTTAACCTTCCAACTTCCAATAAAAGGGAGGCGAAAACAGGATTTTTTGCAAGAATGTCCAACTAAATGCAGACATTTTAATAGATTGGACCTAGTTGTCTGTTGCTATTCCAGTCTATAAAAGCCCTTTCCAGTCTGTGATAAAGGAGTAAAGTACTATATAATTAGGGAGGCCAATCCCAGGATCGTCGGGATCCCGGGATTTTGGCCTAAAAACGGTGGGATTTTAATCCCGGGATCGAGCCTTTCAATCCCGGGATTGCGGGATTAGTACCCGCTTGTAAAATACAGGCAGGCATACCGGCAGCGGCTGTTCGCAAGTGTGCTGTAGCGGCATGGCGGCGGTCGGGCTGCGCAGCGTGACCCTTGACATGTCACGCTGCACAGCCCGGCCGCCGCCATGGTGCTACAGCATAGCACACTTGATCACCTGTTCACGGAGTGTGTTGCTCCCAGTCACCCACTCTCCCTCCTCCAGTGCAGCGCTCAGCCGCTCGCCTGCTGAGCAGCTCCGAGCCGCCCTCCCGATGTTCTCTCCCGCCCGCTGTGATGCTCCAAGCCACCCGCCCACTGTGATGCTCCAAGCCACCCGCCCACTGTGATGCTCCAAGCCAACCGACTGCTGGGGATGATGGTCCTGCTACTGCCTGTCAACCCTGTGTAAGTGACAGTGCAGTGCAGGGCAGGGGGGGTTACAGAGAAATGGTGGGGATGATCTGATTTCAGTGAAGTGCGGCCCGGGCAGTTTGGGTTTTATTTTTTTATCAGGGAGGCCAATCCCGGGATTGAGCATTTTTCAATCCCCAATCCCGGGATTGAAAAAATGCCCCGGGATTGTCATCCCTATATATAATGCTATATTTCCCCATTGCTAATCTTTGCTCCTCGCTTTGAGCCTTCATGGCGCAGGTTAGTGGTTCCCGACTGGGACCAGACCAAATCATTAAATCTGGTCAATGTGGCGCCCGTCAACCATAATATAGGTGGACCTACTGAAGCACAACCCTACACACCACCACACGATTAAAATGCACATTCAAGAAAGAGGGAACCACTACTGTAGGTGCTTGTCGTGTTACCAATAAGATGTGGGAGGGATGCAAGGGTTGTGGGAACAGTGCAGGTTTCCCATAAATAGGGGGCGTGGCTTGTCGGTAAGTGGATGTGGCCTTGCCAATATCACCATTGGGGGCGGTCTGGCCCCCTCTACATTACTACTGGATTGTGCCCTGTACCTACGAGAGGGTAGGCTGAGGGGCACAGCTAAAGGGCTAGGGCACATTATGCATTTTTAAGTCAGGTAGGGCACAGTGCTAAAACAGCCAAGACTAGGTTCTTGTTTCCAATACTTGGCACAAAAGCTTCTAACACTAAGGAAGGTATTCAATAAAGTCAGTTTTTGTC
Organism: Crinia signifera; assembly: GCF_055691185.1. NCBI lineage: Eukaryota > Metazoa > Chordata > Amphibia > Anura > Myobatrachidae > Crinia > Crinia signifera. The sequence continues at coordinate 387,879,355 of NC_139218.1, forward strand.
GGCTAGCCGAAATAAAGTTATTGATCATTTAACTGCACCCAATTTTGGATGTTTAGTCATGTTTCACTTTTTTCTTTAAAAGTGAAAATTGCATCGGAAAAACATGACTAAAAACCGGTTGAAACCTTTTTACAGTTTTTTCTTTGTCAGCTTTACCCGATGCAGTTTCGAATGTGCCAGATTTTTTTGCCAGTTGAAAAATCAGCACTTTAATTGAATAGGTTGAATGTAAATTTGGCCTACAAAACAAACAAAAAAAAATATTTAAAAAAAGTGCTGTTTTTTGACCGTCGAAAGACTGGGCACAGAATTGAATATCTAAATGTAATACACAAGTAGTAAACACTGTTACAGTAAACAAAAAGTGCACAGTCTGCCCACATTGAGTGTTTTATACACCTCAGGCTTTTGAATTTTTCTTTAATATTTGTTACATTTACTGGACCTATGGTAGCATTAATCCAGTTATGTAAGGAGTTACATGACGATTAAAGCAGCCGCACACTGTTGTATACATAGCACAGAAATCTAGCAGCTCACCTTAGACAATATTAAGTCTCCGAGCCACCTCACACAGTCCACATAATTTCTGTGAATGTCTCTTGTGGAAAAGTCAGGAAAATGGATCTTCTGTGAGATAAAAGGTCTGGAAAAAAAAAAAAGGATGGATTTAATTTTCCGTTCGCTAAACGCACATCCTTATCACACATTTACCATCGCTCAGCTGGGGCAGTGCAAAAGTGACGGTAAAATCCAGTATGTAAAAGTTTTCTGTAGAATAGTTCCCTGCTCCAGAAACTGGCAGGAAACTACGTACAGCATGTGGTTCTGGCAATCGTTACCGTACATTATATACGGTCTTAGTAATGCAGTAACTTGTGTACCCACAATCCATCTCCATTAGTACAGGTATAGACCAATGACTTAATACTAGGTCATACATATTACAGGGTGTTGGTGTGTGAAGTGTCGGCGACCTCTATGGTCACATGATCAGAGCTACAAGATGCGGTGACTGTTACCACCCATGTGTGCGCGCATGACGACCCATCGCCAGGAAGGAGCCAATCACCTGTTTGTTTTGCTGGGATTGTATTCATACGAGTCTTTGATGGCGATCTTCATTCTCTTGGAGTTCAGTCGCCAGAGCTTGAGGGAATGGTCCATCCCACAGGACATGATCTTCTCCCCTAACAGGTCATAATCCTAAACAGATCAAGAGGTCATGTAGGACTGCAGGTAATTACAGGAACTGTATCAGGCTACGGCAATGTGCTGCTCAGACTACGGTGGAGCTAAATAATAGGGCATGTAGCAGAACATCTATAGATTCATGGGTAGGACTTGTCCACATTCATTATCTAGGTAGGATGAAGTATTTTAAACCAGTGGTTATCAACCCCGGTCCTCAGTACAACGCACGTTTTCCAGCTCACCAGCAGCTGCCCTCTGTAGCACCAACTGTCACATTTCAAAAATGCACAGGTGACCTGGAAAACGAACTGTGTGGTGGTCCTGAGGACCGAGGTTGAGAACCACTGTTCTAAACAGAGGGACAGTCAGGAATCGCAGTCAGCCACTCATGTAATAGTGGGCAGGGTCACCGTCAGGTTGATCAAGCCCCGGTAAAAATTGAAGGGGGAGAGGCCTCTAGGTGGGGCATGGCCACACCCCTGTGAAAAAACGGAGTGTGCCGAGCTGAGGAGAGAGGCTGTGCTGCGACAGCAGCCCGTCATCTCTCTCCACACTACCTGGCTCCCAGCAATGGGGGAAAGAGACCCGGGCCCCTCCAGCAGACCTGAGCAAAAAGTACCTGCTCCCCCCCCCCCCCCCCTTATAACGCCACTGAGAGTGGGACACTTCGACTACACAGTGGGAAGCCCATTAAATGTGATGATCATTCTGATAATTGCCATACCTACATACAAGCTTTACAGGCAGTTTGAAGATCCAAAATAAAAGGCAGATAAATGTGACAGACATACCGCGCTTAGCACTTCATCTCGGTGACCTTCCACACCACCGAACATCGCCACAAGTGTGTCAGTCTGAATGTTCCACAGTCTCAGCGCGTGATCTATAGAAAGAGATACACGAGCTGGAGTATACTGCAGTCCCACACAGTAAGCGACTGGATTACACCTGCTGCCTATACAGTTAATTAGTTACATATGTGGCCTGCCCGAGTAACCAAGCCGTTCCCATCACAAAGCTGGTTCTGCAGATACAGGAGAATGCTACACTGTGGAGCAACCTACCTTTGCTGACAGATAACAGTAGGTTTGGGTCCCTTGGATGAAACTTCAGTTCATTGATTGCATTGCCGTGGCCTACATAGTGCTGGACAACAGAGAACTAGGTTAAAAACCATTATGAAATTGTGCTTAAGATATCTTCTATACATGCATAACAAAATTATCAGTGATCTATTTGGTTCAAAACCATAGGTCCAATGCTGCCTATATAAGGATTGTGGCGTATACAGCAGTGACTCGATGTTCGCTTAGGGCATGTATGGCCCTCCAGCTGTTGTGGAACTACAAGTCCCATAATACCTTGCCACAGTTTTGCTATTCGGGAATGCCAAAACTATGGCAAGGCATGCTGGGATGTGTAGTTTCCCAATAGCTAGAGAGCCAGTTTGGCCATGGTCTAAATGAGCTCATTTAGACAGAAGCTGTGACCAGAGACTCACTGAAGGCGCAAAAAGCAAGATTGCCGTACACCCGGATCATTTCGGAACCATTCAATATTACCCTTGTATAAAAAGGTACCTCCGTGTTAATACACGTCCAATTCTAGCCTATGTGTTCCAAATGAAAGCAAGCCGTGAGACGCACGGCCATCTTGCTTCCGGGGCTTCTACACGGACATCCGCCGGCTAATGCTGTACCACTAAGGAGGCGGGAAAGCTGCACGGTATAAAAACCGGACTCTGGGATTTTATCAGTATACACTCCTGACGAAGGAAGATACCGAAACGCGTTGAGTGACCGGTATCCCCATCTGAGAAGGAAGCCTACAGCGTGGACATCGTGATGCCGATCTAAAGACACCATCACCTGTTCCGGACTTGTGTGTGGGACCTTCATTCGAGCCTGCTACTATCATCTATGCCCAGCTATCTGCCCCTTGGGGATATCTTTTATGCGGTTTTAAACATCTACCCTTGTAAGTGTGGACCATTATTAAATTATATTTTAACCAAAGATTAATCTGCACTATTTCCTCTTTATGCTTTGCCCCCTATGTCACACACATTGTGTGAATAGGTGGCTATCGTTTAGGTTCTGAACCCTGTTATTGCAATATCATCTATGTCAATCCAGTGAAATACGGTGACCTTGTTTTATTTATTTTTACTGTGGAAAAGGTTACACTGTGCGCCTGTGTGTTTAACACCTATTGTTGTCGATATCCTACTACTCTCGGGGTATTTCTGGATGTTTACCCTTTTTGGTGATATATATGTGGCTGCACTTTTGTGGTACCCCCAATCCCCTCCCCTCTGACCTACTCAAAGTCTGAATGACCTTCTCACCAGGGATTGTTACAATGACCTCACTGATTCTTAGCAATGTTTAAAATGAAGGGACCCCATGCAGCTACACGCACCTGAGATCCATACTTTAGTTACCCAGAGGATAGCAGAGGACCATACCAACACGGAGATATAGACAGCACTTCTAAAGCCAAAACCCAAATACAGTGTGAATTTGGCCTTAGAACGCCTCCTACCGTCAGTGGGAAATTGCCGACAAGACCACTTATTGGCAAACGGTCTTGAAATGCAAATTCATCTGCTGATCAGCATGTGCTGTATACTGAACAAACACTGGACATACCTTGATACACTGCATAGTGATGGGGTTAATTATCCGGATAATCCCTCTGGAGCCAGCCACTGCAAGGAGCGGGTGACTTGTGTTACTGTCGTATGTCCACGCACAGGTGTAAAAGTTCTCATCTGCCTAAACCTTACTATTAAGGAGCTTAACACACAAAAATGAAACCCACTTCAAAAGCATAATTGAGCTGATAAAATGGACCATGGCGCAGCTAGACTATGAACCCCAGTGTTCATTTTAGCACTCGCCATCTTTGAAAACCCATGCAGTTCCTCTTCCCTGCCTGGGGTGCTGCTGTCTGCTGTAGTGCTTCTTGACCAGTCTGGTCTGTATTTCAGCACTGATATGCAAACCAGACCTGTGCAATAAACACCACAGCAGACAGTGGCACTACAGGCAGGGAACAGGAACTGCATGGGTTTTCAAAAATGGCGGGTGCTAGAATGAACACTATGAACCCAGCCAATAAGCGCGCACTATGAATCTCACCTCCAGTCCTCTGCACAGATAACCAATTTGTGTTGGATTAATCTGTGGTATCATCTGAATGCAGGGAGCCCCCCACCCCATAGCTCTATATCCCCCGTTCATCCGGCTCCAAGACAAAGTCGGATATTTGGTGTTCTACTTGTCCTCATTTTTTGTTCTATTATAATAATGAATAAAAGGATACATCAGCGTCCACATACGACTGTAGTAACCGGATTTCTCCTTGCGAGTGACATTCATATAATGTGACCTGCAAGAAAATTGTAAGAATGATATTAAAGCTTATTCAAATTCACCTGTCAATTTACATATTGGAGCTGATTGGCTGGAGCATTATCCCCTTGCACATAACATTCTCTATATGGATAGATACCACTTCACATTTACCCCGGTGTGTCCTGCAGCAACCGTGTAATCACAAGTCCCCACATGCTCTGTAGCAGAAGTCTTTCAATAGCGCAACAGCTGAACAGCATCAGGCGGCTGCATCTTGATACAGGCAATGAGATCCAGACTTCCACATAACCGATATTACACAATGGACCATATTCAAATGTTTTCGCGCTGGCAGCCACTAAAGAGCCCAACGCAGCTACTCAAATGTAGCTCCATTCGGGTGGCGGGGAGCTGAAATCCACAAAAAGTAACCTATTTGACTTTTTGCAGCACGCCCATTAGCTTGGTTGGGTTTAGCCGTTATAAGTGGCCTTAATGAGCACAAAAAATAAATTGAATAATGCCTTGCGCTCTCTCATCTCTTTAGATGGGAGATTTGGCACAATGGGGCAGATGTATTAAGCCTTAACAAGAGATAAATGCAAGGTTGATAAAGAGAGATAAACGTCCAGCCAATCAGCTCCTTACTGACTTTTTTCAAACACAGCCTGTAACATGGCAGTTAGCAGGTGATTGGCTGGACGTTTATCTCTCCTTATCACCCTTGCATTTATCTCTTGTTAAGGCTTAATACATCTGCCTCAATGTGACAAATTGCTGGCCAGACCCTGTAAGTCCTCATAGCATAACACAGACATAATGCATGGGCAAATGGACACTTAAGTCACACTGCAGCATCATGATTACACTGCATCACGTACCCGGTTACTGCCGACAGTAGCAAATACCAAAGGATCTCCCTCCTTACTGTGCCAGTTGAACTGTACTCCGAACAGAGGCTGGCTGTGGTCTTCCTGCAGGGAGAGTACAAAACGTGTTTATTTCCAAATTAAATAGAACAATTAACCGTACAATGGGTGGATTTCATTCAACTGGTAACATTCATCCCACCTAACCCATGAGACCTATTCTCAAAGTATCAATAGAACTGTCTGAGGCACGCTCGCTGTGTTCCTGCAGGAGGAGTGTCAGCTTGCAGCACATTGGCTCTGAGCGATCACATGACACTAGCTATAGACTCACAGGAAGTCCTGCCCTCATGAACAACTTTATAATGAAGCGGGAGGAAACTAGTTTTAAATCTGCTATAAGACTGGTATTGTACCTATGTTATAGCAGCACCTTGGCATACTCATTGCTCCCATAACCGGTGTCAGCATGGAAATCCGCACCCAGGGCATTATTAAGGAGCACTAGGAGGGAAATATCTGTCACATACCTTCAAGCTGTTCACACATTTGAATGAGTATTTGCACTTCTTGGATTTCCATTTTCCTTTACCCCAACTCTTCCGACCAGGGGCGTTGGCTGTGTTTGTGGGGGTGTCTGGCCGCTCTGTGTTTGTGCCACTCTCAATGCTGACCGCATCGTCCTGCAGACAAAAAAGCAAAGCTAACACATATACCGTCCCCAAATAACAACCACAGCAAAGGGATAGCAAGTATAAAGACTTTATGGCTTTTATCAAAAATCTATTTAATGTTTGGATTCAACGTAATAAGCACGGGTAACCAAAGTTCCTGCTTTGCCCTCTCATGAATGCAAAGAGGGGGGAGGTCGGGCACCGCTGACTTCCAGCAGGAGGGGGAGAGAGGGCGCCGATGCCTGCATGGGTCAGTTAGGTTAATTGTCCAGCACTGGAAGATTCCTAGAGCTATCACTACACAGTATACTGTGCTGCGACCCCGCATGACGTCAGCGACCCGGCAATATTGCCTGGTTGCTGAAAAGGTCTGAAGAGAGCAAAATGAAGGGTCGTACTGATCAGTTTCATCGTCCCGGTGTGACCCGGCATTTTGTGAGGTGAAAGCGGTATAAAGAGATATCATACCATACCGGGGAGCGGTCTATGGAAATAAGAAAACCACAGGCCCCAACAGCATGATACCTAGGCATCGTGAAGAGCAGTAATATATTTTATCAATGCCGAGTACCAAATTTAATTAAAGCTGGCATTGAAGGAGCAGAAGTCGGCTTCTACTGTGTAGCATTGAGGAGTTTACCTGTGTTAAAAATTAGTATGGATCATTGGATAGACAGCAACTAGGTCGACATGGGAAGGTCAACAATCAAAAGGTTGACTTTGGGTTTTCTTTATTTTTTACCTGAATGTCGACACAGTCAACATGGACACTGAAATGTAGCACCGCCTGCATATCGGGCACGGTGCCACGATACGATCGGCACACTATTTTATTCTACCACCACGCCCTAGGGGATGGTAAGGCATGAAATACCGCCTGTCGGCACAAAAAAAAAAAAAAAGGCAAAAAAAAACCTTGTCGTATCCAGTTAAAAATATGGAGACATAGCTTATCCTGGGGCTTAGAGATCCCACTCATTGGCTTGCACAGTACAATATATAAAGTACAGTATGTGAAATTGATCACACTGCCAGCCAGAAAGAGGAGCTTATCCCAATAAGTAGAAATCAAAGGGCATTCCCACCAAACATGTATAAACGTGCCTTTATTCTCACAATTCCACCAACAAAGGTCAGGAGATGTTGGGAAAATAGGATGTCATTTATCAGGAACCAGATACCAGCGTGAGTAAATTCAATAAGAGTTTTCGTTGATATTTGTGTTGATAGAAGTTTTAGATATATGTAGTCTGATATCTGGCCAATCTTCTTCCTCTATACTGATCCCAAAGTCAATTTCCCAAGCCTTTTAAAAGGATTCTGTGTGGTGTGTCAGGTTGAGTATTTAACCCTTTGCAGTCCAAACTTTTATTTTATTTTTTTCAATTCTAACAGTCTGGTTTAAATTAATTGTCCTTTTTTTTTTTTCTTTTCTTTTAATCGTCTACATTGAATGTTGAACAATGGGTCAACGGGTGCGATACCACTCCTTTTGTTAAATTTGTCCCAAACGATGAGACTAGCTTTAAACACACGGAACATCATGTACAGAGGCTGGTCTCAGAGCAGGAGAAAGCCAGGGGTGAAAACTAAAGGCCCCCATACATTAGTCCGACTTGTCCTAAGGACAAGTCGGACCTGATTTCCCCCTGCAGCTCCCCGGGAGGGGGACACACGATTTGGCACTTGATGTGCCAAGTTTTGCAAATGATACATCGCATGCGATGTATCATTTGCAACTCCCGGGGAGCTGCAATGTGGAGCGAGCAGGGGGGCCGGGGACATCGAGGTGGCGGGCGGGGGATGGACACACGCTGCGGGGGACACAGGCGGCAGTAACACAGAGCCGGGCGGGGGGAGCCGGGAGCTGTCAGTACTGAAAAAAAAAAAAAGCCAATTGCTGACAGTCTGAGAGAGCGCTCAGCCAATCACAGGCTGCCCATTCATTGTACAGGCTTTTTTTTTTCTTCAGTGCTGACAGCTCCCGGCTCCCCCCGCCCGGCTCTATGTCACTGCCGCCTGTGTCCCCCGCAGCGTCCGCACTACTAGCGGCGTGTGTGTCCCCCCTACCCGGACGGAGCATGACAGCTCCCTGCTCCGGCTCCCCCTGCCGCCTCCCTCCCTCGCCGGCGTCTCCCGCCCCCCTCCCTCGCCGGCGTCCTCAGAGTCCCCACGGCTGCACATAAGATTTATCTTATGTGCAGCCGGTCCGACGTCCCGACTCTGACCTGATGCGCACGGGACCGCGCATCGGGTCGGACCGGGTGTCAAAACCTGCGATTTGGTCCGATTTCACTGCCCGATCCATCTGGATCAGGTGAAATCGGGGCCAAATCCCATAGTGTATGGCGGCCTTTACCGTTTGGAATCTGATCAGATCATTCTCAACGGTCACCCATTTATCCCAAGCCATTTTGCAGGAGCACGACTCTACATTTGCAAATGACTACAGACATTCTATAAATTCGCCAAATACAAAGCAAACATCATTATGAGGAAGACACTGGATGGGTATGGAGCATTAGGTCGACACAGGCATTATGTCAACATGTGTTTTTTTCACCGTTTTTTTTACCCGTCAACACAGTCAACATTAACACTGAAACGTAGCAACCATGTAAAAAAACGATTATCAACCTTTTAATTGTCGACCTAATGACCATATTCCTTCTGGATACACAGGGAAAACAGCACAAAACCCAGCTTCCCATGTTCACTTGAATGTGGGCTTTCGGACATTGTATTAATCGAATATAACAATGAAACCATTAAATATATAAATCCCAGAACCGATAAACTTTCAGCAAGTCCAACAGGGTATAGCCATGGAAAGAGTGGGCCATTCGTAAGCCAGCACAGTGCTGCAGGAAGAGTGTAACTGGGCTGTACAGGGGCGGAACATCGTGGAGAGTCATTGGGTCACAAAGTAGTTCAACTGGGACAAAAGGTCATCATAAAAAAGGTTGACAAGTTTGTGTCATTTTGCAAATTTAACCAAATAGGACAAATGAAGGCCCATACACAAGGGCCCTTATGAGCGATATCTATTACCATCTCATCTGTTCTTCTGCAAATGCATCATAGATACATCGAAGGAAGCCGGATTACATGTATGAGAAATGTCATTTTACAAGATGAGCAGTTCATCCACGACCAGCAAGTACAGAAATTACACACAAAAATCCCCCGTCCTAGCACATAACCAAAAAGAAAGCCACACAGCTAAATGTGCACAATCAGACAACCAGTTTATTATCACAGCAATTGTTTTACAGGGTTATTAGTTAAGGCATCTGCATCCTATGTCAATGTTTTGGGGCCCGATAAATTATGAATTTAGACCAATACATATAAATTTTTGCCATCAAATTCGAGAACTCATCATATTGTGTATTGCAGCACCTAATTTTTAAAACTGCCATCACGTCTGTCACTGCAGTGCCACTTAGCTTAGTCATCCAGCTACCTCGGTGCAACCGTTTGGCCTAAAAACAATATTGTGAGGTGTTCAGAATAGACTGGAAATTAATACTGTAGGAACAAGAAAAAAAATCCAAAAATTGTCATTTTAGCAGTCTTTAGGATTAAAAAAAAAAAAATCCAAAAACAAAACCCGAAAGGGTGGCAGTGGTAAATCCAGATCCAAAACCCGAAAAGTGTCCGTTGCACGTCTCTAGTAAAAAGGCAAATCTCACCCCTGATGTCAAACACAAAAATTATGTAAATGAGGGTTCTCAACTCCAGTTCTATCAACATGTCTGGATTTTTTTTTTGCAGTGGCGAGATTATCTATGCTACTGGGTCTATAATTATCTCTCCCGCTTCCACAGGATGTGGTATGGGACTCAGACAGTCGTGATCCCGACAGTCGGGAGCCTGACGTTGGGATCCCAACTGCCTGTACTCAGACAGCCCCTTGGGGGTCGTGGACCCCCACGAGGGAAAATAGCAGGTGGCCTTCGGGTAAATGACTGTCTTGATCCCGACTGACGGGAACCCGCTTAGATAGAATAGAATTCCTTTATTCGTCTCACAAAGGAGAAATTTACAATTGTTACAGCAAGGTTCAAGTACAGATAAGGGTGAAAATAGCAAATAAGATAAGAAGTCCAAACAATATAAATCTAGAATCTAAAGGCCCCCATACATTAGGCCGACTTGTCCGAAGGACAAGTCGGACCTAATCTACTGACAACTCCCCTGGGGGGTCACATACGATTTGGCACTTGATGTGCCAGGTTTTGCATGTGATAAATCGCATGCGATTTATCACATGCAGTCCCCCCGGGGAGCTGCTGTCAGCGGGAGCCGGGAGCTGAGCAGGGCATGGGGGCTGCATGCAGGCAGCGGACGCAGCCTGTAGTACCTGCGGTGGAGGGAGCCAGATGCTGAGCGGGGGACAGCAAGCAGGGAGCCAGGCAGGGGAGGCAATGGGCTCACTGGTCCAGGCGGTGAACTCCGCGAGGGGACCAGAGAGCAGAGACCGGGTAGCAGCGGGCGGACATAGAAATGAATTAACAGTCAGTGATTGGCTGAGAGCTCAACTCCTGGACAAGACCAGCCCTAACTGGCAGCTGGACATTCTCAGCAAGCTGCACTTTACGGGATGGGTGAAGCTCCCATCACCAAGGGTTGTAGTATCAGGCTAGTCATTCAATTTTGAAAGACGTGGAAGTTCACTAGTGAATGCAGGAATAGCCGAGTAATAATAACTTTATTTAAATAGTGCTGATCTCCAGCAGGAGTCAAAAAAGCTTTAAAGGTGCCTTTTCAAAACAAACCAAAAAAAAAATTCAAAGGATTTTGAATAGCAGCAAGTAGAAAACCCCTACAGGGCAGAATAACGGTAATGCACGGTTGGTGCAGACATTTTGGAAAAAAAATCCACAGGCTATATATTCCCCGGATGAAAGGTACCAGGTGAGGAGGCCATCTGTGGCGCACAAGGTAGGATTCTCTGGGTGGAAAGCTAGAGTAGATAATGCAACATGTGGTGGTTGCAGTGTTCTAAAGCTTGTAGTAGTGTTCCCACTAGGCTGTTTTAGCGGGGCGCTGCCCCCTGCCCGATTTTTAAAGGGCAAAACGCGCCCTGCCCCTCTAAAACAGCCTCACTGGGAAGCCCAGCTCCGCTGTACACAGCAACTTCGGAGGGGCCGGCCCCGCCCCCTTTGATGACGGTCAGTCCCCCCCTGCCGCTCTAAATGCTAGAGTGTACACTATTGTAGTAGGGTCCTAAAAACAGCCCATGTAGCTTTTATCCCATACACAAGCATACCAGGTGATGCAGCCATGGTGTGAGCATTACAACGCTACACTATGGGGGATAAGCCATACAAGGGCCAAAGTCATATGGCTTAATCACAGGTGACCCATCAGTACCTCAGTTTCTTTTATTTAACCATCTGTGCTGAAACCTGGATATCAGCGCAACCAAAAAAACAGCACTATAGAAATAAATGAGAACATCTATGCTCCCGGAGAACACAATAGACATTTCCAAATATAAAATGCGCTTTAAACTGAAATATATATTTTGATGCCCAAAATCTGCAATATTTTGTATCAACTAAAGCTGGTCATTCGCTAGTGCGGTTTTGCAGCTGAGAAATCGTGTGAAAAATGGCTAAATTGCATGCGTTTCACATTCCATGCGCATTGGATCAGCATTTGGACATGCTACACATCCGACCTCCGTCTCGGACAACCGCCCAGCAGAGAGTAATGGGATCAAATAGGAATATCACATGCAAAACGGACGCATATATCTTACGTGATCCTGCCAACCGGGAAGCTCCTGGGCAGCTCAAGGGACATCACATGCAACTTCTCTATTCTGAGAAGTCACATAGTGTATGTGGGCTTTAACACTATTATTTTTTATTAAGTTTCTGGTACTTATGTAATATCTGGACTCCACCGTTTTTCTTATGAGACCGCGTCCGCTCACCACGCTTCGGGCACGGTGGCTCGCTGCGCTCGCCACACTATATAAAATCAACTCCATGCGTAGTTGGATAGTAGGGGTATGAAAAAATGGTGTGCATTTAACATGGGAGTCCAGATAATACATAAGTACCAAGTTTCTTATATAGCACACACATATTCGGCAGCGCTTTACAGAGTATAGTTGAACATTCACATCAGTCCCTGCCCCAGTGGAGCTTACAATCTATATTCCCTACCACATGTACACAGTCTAGGGTTAATTTTGTTGGGAGCCAATTAGCCTACCAGTATATTTTTGGATTAAAGGAGGAAACCGGAGTACCCAGAGGAAACCCACGCAAGTACGGTGAGAATAAACAAACTCCGCAGTTAGGGCCATGGTGGGAATCGAACCCATGACCTCAGTGCTGTGAGGCAGTAATGCTAAGCATTACACCATCTGTACTGCCCACTACAAACATGCCTGATTGATGAAGGGTCTCCTCCATCAGTGCCATATCAAGGGGTGGGCAAGTGCGTACAAGTGTGTAGGGCTTAGGATCAATTGTCCCCACAACAAACCTAGAATGGAGGGGAGGAGGACCGAACGCCCAAGGGGAGGAGGACCGAACGCCCAAGGGGAGGAGGACCGAACGCCCAAGGGGAGGGCCTAGGTAGGGCATGGGATACACTACCTGAAGGGAGGGGCCCATATGGGTGGGGGGACAGACCACCTGAAGGGAGAGAAAGATAAAATACCTGGGGGGAGGGATAGACTGTCAGAGGGGAAGATGACACCTTAGCAAGGAGTAGGGGAGGGGGGCATAGACCGTCTGAGGTCAGGTTGGAATGTAGCTCATCCATACAGACTAGTATAAGTGAAGCCATGCGGCAAAGTTAGTGGGCAGGGAACGCTGGGACTTGTGGTTCTGCACGTTTGGCGGCACACTGGTAACCTTAAGAGGGCAGAATGAGGGAGACCCCCACGTGAGCCATCCCGCCCGACAGCCCGGCTACCCACCACATACATAACCCCTCCGGTTCCCCGGCCCCGCTCTCACGTTCTCATCCCCGGACAGCTCCGGGTTGCTGTTCTCGTCGCTGCTCAGCTTCTGCCTCTTGGCCGGCATCTCGTTTCCCGCCGCACGGCCGGAAGACTCAGACATCTTCCTCTCACCGTGACGTCAGAGAGACGCGCCGCCATCTACGACACGTGACCAGACCTGCGCATGCGCGGAGAGAGGTGAGGGTTACCCCGGCAACAACCGTGCTATGGCAACGGCCCTGGCGTCTGCCTTTATCCCCCTCGCACACTACAGTAACATTACCATCGATGACAGTAATGGGGGGAAAAAAACACATGCTACAGTATATCAATCATAAACCATCGATGGTTGTCACTTGTCACCCACGATGGTCGATGGCCATCCCAGCCACGCACTGTAACGTGACACTAAGGGGGGTAATTTACTAAGATGTTCTATATTTCAGATAGGATGTTGCTATGGACAACCAATCAGTCACTATCTATTATTGGGTGTGGGTAAAAACCGGACCCAGAGAAGAACCCGGACCGCCGGACCGGACATCAAAATCTGCAGCCCGGATCTTGTAATGTCCGGTCCGGAGGGTGTCCCGTCCTGGCAGTTTCTTGTCCGGGGGGGGGGGGGGGGGGGGGGGGGGGGTTGGTTGGGGTTTGGGGTTTGGGTTGGGCTTCACGTGACAGCTGTCACCAGGGAGAGGAGGAGGGGGAGAATAAAGCCTCCCTGTATGGTCCAAGGATGTAGCAAAAAAACAGAATGGTCCGGATCACATGGGGAGGCTGTAATCTCCTCTTCCCCATCTCCCTGGTGAAAGCTATCACAGGCATCCCCCCGGACAAGACACCACCAGGACGGGTCACCCCCTGGACCCAATACCACAAGCTCCGGACTGCAGATTTTAAATAAATAAGTAGATTCTGATTGGTTACCTATAGCAACATCCCATGTGAAAGAGAACTTCCGTCTTAACTGATAATAGAAACAGAAGTGCGGCTGAGTATCTGGTGGGAATTGTTTTCCCCTGATCAGGGGCAAATGCAGGATTTGCAAGGGGGGTTTCCAGAGAGGGGTGATCTCGACGGTCAGTATGCAGACATCAAAATCCTGGCCGACGGTACTCTGACAGAGGGGCAATCCCAATAAAATCCCCTTGTGGGCTCTGGGGCTCACTGCGCTCGCCACAGGTTCTATTCTGCCACTATGGGGGTCTTGGATCCCACAAGGGAGAATAGCCCCTGTTGGTTGGGATCCTGACTGTCGGGCAGTCGGGATTTCGATGGCAGGATTTCCACATTGGTATTCTGACCATCGGTATCCCAACCGGCGGTCTGGGCAACGAATAGAATTTTTAAATGAGATTAATCGCATGATTTTA
>NC_139218.1:387893993-387949598 GCF_055691185.1 Crinia signifera
TCCATTTGAGAAGGAATTTGCCTTTGCAAGTGAACCAGAATTACCCCCTAAGTACGGGAGTCTGGGGGGGGGTGTGGTTACAGCCCTGAAAATTGGTCTTTTTATGCACTACCAGTTTCCGCATATGTTACGTCTAATTTTATTTTTACCTGCTCGTTGCCAGGGGTTACATGCTCATTACCAAGGGTTACATGCTCATTACCAAGGGTTACATACTCTTTGCCAGGGGTGACATGCTTGTTGCCAGGGGTTTCATGCTCATTGCTAGGGTTTTTATGCTTGTTGCCAGGGATTTCTTGCACGTTTCCAGGGATTTCTTGCTCATTGCCGAGGGGTTACATGCTCGTTGCCAGAGGTTTACTGTTCACAGCACACCAGTACTAATGGAATCCACCAGCTTGAGCAATCAAATTCGCAGCCTTTGCGATTATCGAAGGACCGCGCATGTGCACAGTCCACAGTGGCTAGCCATCGCTGGACTAGGCCAGTTGACAGGCGCTGGTCATTTGGGGGCGGAACGCTGGCGTTTACTGGAACTGCGAGAAAAATGCAGGCATTGCCCAGCCATTGGGAGGGCATGCCGACCTAATGGTGTCGACCTAATGAATGTCGACCAGCTTGCTGTAGACACAGAGGGGGTTTGCAGGTGCACTATGCACTCATTACTGCTAACATATATTCCTTTTATATTTAATTTATGAGGTTGTTAGCATACATTTGGCCAAAGATATGTACCTGCTCACCACGTTAAGGTCACCTCTTTCGAGCAGGTCCCTAGCACTATGGGGTTCATGTCTGGGGTACAGGGCACCCCCAAACCAGTCCAGCAAAACCACCCCAGGGCATCACATAAATAAAATATAGCTGTCAAATGTAATAGAGTGTAAAGTGTCGTAGAATGTAGGGTATAGGAAAAATGATGATGATAGTCTACGGCCCCCCTCTTCCAACTTGCTGTAGACTAAATGATCCCATTCCGTTTAAATCCTTCAATTCTGCCTCAGACAACCAAAAGTTTTCAGAAACCATTCCTCTCGGAAGTGCTGTCTTCACAGGAACGCTTCTGTTGTCAGGAGTATTTTGAGAGCATAATCCAAAACCAATTACTGAGTCTAGGCAAGGGGTAACCAGCTCCAATTCTCAAGAGCTATCAAAAGGTCACATTTTCCAGAGCACCTAGCAGGTGCACAGGTGCATACATTACCCACTGACACATTTTGAAAGATCCACAAGTGGAGCTAATTACTTCACTTGCGATTCTGTAAGGAGAGGTGGAAATTGTTAACTGTTTGTAGCTCTCGAGGACTGGAGTTGGTTACCCCTGGTCTAGGCAATAATGGTCAACATCATATCTAACGGAAGAAGGCATAATTCTCAGTCAATCCACTAGATGGCAGCCAAGCTTTTTCTTGATATACAGTATATAAATCTCACAGCATAAACTGTAACATTATATGTTTCCTGCTTCTGTATAAACTAAAATCTCTACTGTGAAATGCGTCATCTAAATGTTTTATTAATGTTGCATGAAAGTAAGTTTAGGTGCCTGACCCTGAATGACTCCTATAAACACGGCAGTGAAGTAGATGGTGATACTGAAAATAATTGTAGCATAATGTTCTTGACCCGAAATCTTTGTAATCCACTTCTTAGATCAGGGTTGCCAACCCTCCCGGAATGGCCGGGAGGATCCCGAAAATCGGGTCCCCCTCCCGGCCCCCCGGAAAGGTGGGCAACCCTCCCGGATTCCGGCGGTCCTCGTCCCGTCCCCCCCCCCCTCATTTACCTGTTGGCAGAAGCTTGAAATTGCTGCGATTCGCGGCGTTTCGGCAGAAGGGGTGGGGCTAAATATGCAAATCGGGCATATTTAGCTCCGCCCCTTCGCCGGAGACCCGCATATTGCGAGATTTGCATCACTGGGAAGTGATGCTGACAGTCTCCTCTCCGGGGTTCTCCCGGGGAGGAAACTGTAAAAGTCGGTGGTACTTGTGAAATATCTTTTTTTTATTTTTTTCCTCCGACCTTTTCATACCCCCCACTATCCACATTGGCGTGGAGTTGATGTTATATAGTGTGGCGAGCGCAGAGAGCCACCGAGCCCGAAGCGTGGCAAGCGTAGCGAGCCCCGCGAGGGGACACGCATTACTTCACAGGTATTACGCGTGCCCTCGCGGGGCTCGCAGCGCTCGCCACGCTTCGGGCTCGGTAGCTCGCTGCGCTCGCCACACTATAAAAAAAACATCTCCACGCCGACGTGGATAGTGGGGGGTATGAAAAGGTCGGAGGACGCGTAACGCCGCCCCTCGCGGGCTCCCTGCGCTCGCCACGCTTCGGGATGGCGTTGATGGTGGGGTGGCGTAAACAATGAGGGGGCATACAAACATGGGGGGGCCTGGGGGGCATTTCACATTGACCGTAATGGTCTCAGGGATCATTTGGGACCATTTAACATTGGTTCCTATGGGAAAATCGCATCGCATCGCATGCAATTTTGGCTAAAATCGCATCGCATCTGATTGTATGCCTTAAAGGTGCCCACAGACGCATCAATTTTACTGTGCTATGCGTTTTTGACTGTACAATGGTGCTATACAATTTTTCTTCCAGCTTGCGATGCGATGTGCACTTGGATGCATGCGATGCGATGTGATGAACCCATGTTTGTACTGTTCATTTTCAGATGGTCTAAAAGTACATGCAGCACGTACTTTTTAGACATACAATATCGGGCTCCCGGGAACGCGCATCGCACAAGCCCATAAACACCATCCGATAATTGTACATAAGATGCGTTTTGTACTTAAAAAGTACAAAACGCATTCGATAATTGATGCGTCTGTGGGCTCCTTAAGTTAAGGCATACAATCAAAAAATCGGGCGCCCAGATATTACACAAGTACCAAGTCGGCAACCCTGTCTTAGATGTAGTTTTAATACCACACAGATCTATATACAGAAGTAGCGCTACTCATTCAGCCGGCAGCTGGGGATAGAATCGCCCGCCATCAGCCCCCGCCAGCCGCCAGAAGAGCTCTCCACCGCCTCCCGTCGCCTTCCGACCAGTCCACGTTGGTCCTCGCCACCTCCCCGCCCCCCCCCCCCCCCCCCAACCGTGCCTGTCTCCATGCGTCCCTCTAATTCTCCCTCCCAGGCATATCCAAATATCTTACATATTATAATGAATAACACAATAAATCATCACATTGTCACCTCACCTGCAGCACAGCTGCCAGACACATAGCTAGGAATGTTTGTATGCTATATATTATATAATATATTTGTTAATTATAATAACAGAAGTTTGTTTTAACAAAAAACATTAGTACATAGGTACTAGGTTGGGACTCTGGGCACCTGAATGCTGCAGCCGCTGCCCACACCACAAGGGGTAGCAGTAGGGTGGTCCAGCACCACACAGCTCAAAGTCCACTGCCAGCCAGTCACACACTGCCAGTGCCGCGGAGGAAAGAGCTGAGACTGAGATAAATGGTGCCGTAGCTCCAGGCCCTCAGAGAATTCCTAGCGGACGCGGCGGTGACTGTGAAACCCTGCGAGAGGCTGGCACTGACTTCTGCAGCAAATCAGCGGGTGGTGCTGGCAGCGGCTGTGTATGTACCAGGGTTGCCTACCCTCCCGGATTGGCCAGGAGGGTCCCTGATGATGTCTACATCAGGCCCTGCCCCCCAAAGTGCTAGTGATTAGGGATGGCCATCGTTGCCATTGCCATCAATGGTTGCCATCGATGGCAATTCTGCAACTGGCCATCGATAGTGCTTAACTATGCAATGGATGAGCATTGATATTTTTACATATAGATGGTCATCCATTGTTTTTGATTGATTGGCCTGTGGGCACAATCAAGGGGACAGGACTTCGTGGGTGTCGGGGGGCTCTGTGTCCCGGCACTTTAAAAAAAAATTGTTTTGCTATTCCATTGATGGAGGGAAACCATCTGGTTCTCCCCCATCGATGGCAAAAGTATTCATCATCGGCCATGAACCATCGATGATTTCAAATCATCGATGGCCATCCCTACTGGGTGCTTTACAGACCCCCCCCCCCCCCCCGGTGACTTGCCTCTTTGCCTAGGAGCAGAGAAAGCTGTGAAGAAACTACCAGTTCTCATCTGAGCCCTGTGATTCGCCAGCTGCAGCCGGCGTTATTATCACAGGGTCAAATGCTATTTTTTTTGTTTAGTATATTTGGCCAGATCACATTTCCCATTATAAGTATGGGAAATGTGATCTGCTTACTAAAAAATGTGATTTGAAGGGTTTGGAACAATTTTTCACGAAAACACCCTTTATCACACTATTTTAGTAAAAATAATGTTAGTAATTCGGCCCCTTAGAAGCTTCAGTAAGTATCGTTCCTTTATTGTTCTGTCCTGCTATTATTAGCTGTGTTGTTGTTAGTGTGTTTCCGATTAGTCTCCTCTATGACACACGCGCAGAGCACCCGAGAACCCGCTTTGATACAAGCCCAGAAGATCTCGCCAACGGCTCCTTTACCATTTGTTTCCACTAAATGCGCTCACAACAGGATTTCCTTCCAGACCGGAATTGCTGATTGATGGAAATAACACAATGATTTTTTAATTGACACAATACGATGTTCCTTTAAATGAAATATTTGATACACTATGTCATATGTTTGGCATCAACGCAACTTATGGTGATGGTGAGCGTGGTCTAGCTGCACATCAACCGTGTTCCTCATTTTGGGCGCATTCCCCGCACTCCCCGAACAGCTGCTGCATTTGAAAACATTTTAAAAAGACTGGCCAGATGCTGATTGGCTGAATTCAGCCAATCAGCGTCCGGCCAGTCTTTTCAATATATTTTCGAATTCAGCAGCGCTTCCCGCCCACCGCCCAGCAAATAGCGCTACACGCCGCGGGACGCTGCTGCCCGGACCTCACTGCCCCCTCACACCAGATAATGCAGGGACTAGGCAGGTGTGAAAGGGGCCAACCCGGGAATGTTCCTGCTTGATCCCTGGACTGTATTGCCGGGTGAGTCCCTGCATTTCCTGCTGTGAAAGGGGTATTAGGAACAAGCCCTGTAACCCTCAGTGCAGCTCTCTGAGTTCAGTGTAAGCTACATTCCTGGGTTAATGATCTGCATGCAGCAGTCGTTATTTGTGAAAGCTCCATTTCTCCAAGTGCTGCCTGTGGTTTGGCGAGGCAGCTACCTGTTAGATATTAGTCACCCTGTGACGTGCAGGCTATATATAGTCCTCCTGGATTTTGGGGCTTTCTAGCTTCAAAACAGACTAGAAACCAAGAATGTAACCTGGCAGGAGACAACGTCAAGCTTCTCAGCTTTCCTAATCACGTAGAAAGCAAACTGCGGCCATCTAACATTGCTGCCGCGTGTTCAGATATTGTTATAGGGACATCAAGCTACTGAGCCCAAATCATGTAGGCCAGTAATGTGGCTGCATGGAGGCCCAGATGATTGACGCCAGCTCTGGGAGACTTCCCTGCCTCCCCACATCGGCTGTCGCTGTTATGTCTTGGGCTCAGGCTTTTTATACTGCTGAATGCATCCCTATACCTCTTTAACATTGACTTATATGCCTCTGGGCGGGATGTATTAATATACCTGTCCGCCGCGATGCCAGCACATATTTACTAACATATGCGGCTGGCATCGCAATGCGGTGACGGAGGCCCCCCGCGATACCTGGATTGTGGTGTGCGGGGGGTCTCCGTCACCTCCCTGCCCCCTCCTGCATCCCTCACGCCAGGGACAGCTAAGCAGGCTGTCCCCGGCGCCTCCTCCTCCCCCCTGCAGCCGGAAGGACGTCCGGCTGCTTTACTAGGGGGAGGAAGGTGTTTACCTTCTGGGTCCAGGAGGCCTGGACCAGGTAAGCCAGAGGGAGGGGGAGAGGGGGGTCGGCGGGTTTTTCAGCGGAGTCGTCCGGCGGCGAAAAGAAGCCCATAGGCTTCTATAGGGTATCGCCACCCAATGGTGGCGATACCCTACAATGCGGTGACGGGGCGGCGGGGTTTTAATACATCGGAAAATGCGGTATAACGGGGGTTTTACCGCATTTTCCCGTTAGTACATCCCGCCCTTTGTGTTCAACTCTTCTGTAATGTTCTGTCACTGTAAGTGTGCAATACCTCTACTGTCTGTTCCCCCTGCCAGCAGCATCCTACGCAGTGTGCCCCAGATGTCTGCCTCCGATGGTTCCTCCATGGACCGGATATACCACGTGGTGACCGATTCATACAGGATACATACCACATGACAGTGGTTCCAAGATAGGCCTGGGGTCCTTGTTTGGCTTAGCTCCCACAGTGTAGCCTTCATAGTGCGCCCAACATGGCTGCCTCACCTGGTACGCTCATGGCTGGCATGGAAAATACATGGAGCTGACCATTATGTTGGGACCATACCTGCCTACTTTTGAAAACTCCTCTCCGGGAGAAGCCCGGAGAGGAGTGGAAGGGGGGCTGGACGAGGCTCCGTTTTGGGGGGTGGGGCGAGGCTGATGTCACTAAGCCCCGCCCCCACGACCGACAGCCACATTAATTTGTGGGTCCGTGGATGGGGGAGGGGCTAAATAATGCAAAATGACGCGATTTGCGTCATTTAGCCCCGCCCTCTCCAAATTTGGGCATTTTTACCACGGGGAAGGGGGGAGCAGGGGCTGTGGCCACAATGCGGGAGACTTGCCCACCTTCCCGGGTGGGGGGGCCGGGTCACCAACCATCGAATGATTTCTGCTGCCTTTGAAAATATGTCAGTCTCAAGTGACTTTTATTTGCGGGCGTCTGGATGAAGACAGGGCGGGCAGCTGTCATGTGTCATCCGCCTGCCTACGCACGGGAATGCCCAGCGTTTTCATGGAGGCGCCTATGAAATGCCGGGCATTCCCATGGCCCAGCACCACCACCGCCCCAACCATCGGGGCAGGGGACGAATTCGAATCACTTGTGATCCAGAATCGGCCCTACGGTGCTTACCTGTAGTGTGCCAGTCCTGATTGGCCAGGCTCCAGATCTCGTGCCTCGGTGCTAGACTGTGGAAGCAATAAGAGAAGCTGTATTACTGAACGCTAGGTCAGACCTCCGTGCTGCCTCCCACTAGAATTAGCTACATATAAATATTTATGTCTTTTCCTAGAAACCCATCCAGTTGCTGTTACATCGCAGGACTGGCTGTTTCTGCTGCTGACGTCACAGCTGGAATAAACATTTCTCAGCCATATCGCAGTTACTGCAGCAGGGCTTAACACTCACATAGGAGACCATTTATTAACATTTTATGTACTAAAATGCACCTGCATGTATTTAAAGGGCTTTTGGAGAACCCTTTCATTCACATTTTTTCTTTAGTAAGCAGATCGCAGTTCCCATACATCAGTAGCGCACCGCAGGGGGGTTTCTGAGTACCCAGAAACCCCCCCAGGAGTCCATGGGCCTAGGCTGAAAGCTGAGGGTCCCCTCTTTCCATGGGTACAACAATTTAAAAAATCGGCCCTTGGGAACTGGAGATATATGACTTCAAAGCAGTGATCCCCATCCAAGCCTGTTAATTGCTCTTCCCAGTCAGATATTTCAGGTTTTGTCTGACTTAGAGTTTTTCTAAAAAAAAACTCGGTACTCTTTACCTAGCACGGCGCCCGCGATTACAATCGCGGGCGTCGGGGGTAAAAAATCGCGGGCATCGCGGGTAAATCAAAAACGGGTGCGACGCGATGCCCGCGATTTTCCCATAGGGATCAATGTTAAAAGTCAGATTGGTCGCGATTTTAGCGTTAATTGGCTCAATGCCCGCGATTTTTACATAGGAAACAATGTTAAATGGGCCACAGAGCCCTAATAGTCCCCCTGAAGTGTGAAATGGCCCCCACAATTTTTAACGCCACCCCACGATCAACGTGAACCCGAAGCGTGGCGAGCGCAGCGAGCCCGCGAGGGGCGGCGGTACGCGTCCTCCGACCTTTTCATACCCCCACTATCCACGTCGGCGTGGAGTTGAGAATAGAATAGTGTGGCGAGCGTAGCGAGCCACCGAGCCCGAAGCGTGGCGAGCGCAGCGAGCGCAGCGAGCCCCGCGAGGGGACGTGGATACCTTCACAGGTAAACGCGTCCCCTCGCGGGCTTCACAGGTGTCCGCGTCGCCGCGGACACCTGTGAAGCCCGTGAGGGGACGCGTATAACTGTGAAGGTATCCGCGTCCCCTCGCGGGGCTCGCTGCGCTCGCCACGCTTCGGGTTCACGTTGATCGTGGGGTGGCGTTAAAAATTGTGGGGGCCATTTCACACTTCAGGGGGACTATTAGGGCTCTGTGGCCCATTTAACATTGTTTCCTATGTAAAAATCGCGACCAATCTGACTTTTAACACTAAAATCGCGACCAATCTGATTTTTAACATTGGTCCCTATGGGAAATCGCGGCCATCGTGGGCATCGCATCGCACCCGTTTTTTAGTGCATGCGATGGTCGCGATGGTCGCGATGGGCGCCGTGCTAGGTAAAGAGTACCAAAACTCTAAGTCATTCCAAAAGCTGGGACTCTCCCCCTTTGATGGACACTAGTAGCTTGTCTCTACTGTTCCCAGAGTCAGAGATATCAGCCTTCCAGCAGCTGGTTACTGCTCCAGCTCCACACACCTGGTATGTAGTTTTATATACTCGTTGGCAGATTGCTCTGCCTCCTGAACTCTGATCCCCCAGTCCCTAGTACCATTTGGTAGGTGGGATTAACTAGTTTTTAATTCTACTAAAATCTAAGAAATCTATTTCCGGGAACTGGAGATCTTTGCAGTAAAGAAAGCTGTCCTCCCACCAGAAAATTATGAGTATTAAGCCCACTCCACTATACACCCCTCCTCTGCATATTAAACATCCTCTACCACGCTGGAAGTTATGTATCAGGGCCCCTTCATTCAGCCCAATGCCCCCTTCTCCCACCCCATCTCCCACCATCTGTGCAGTAAAGGGGTAATTAGTGGAAATTACTGATCCAGGCCCTACATGCTGAGCGGTTGATATTATACCCTCTACCACCAGCAGAACATCAAAGCTTCCCCCATCCCTACCGCTGGAAGATTGGTAGGGGACCCAATACATTGCTATGTCCAGGGGTCTACACTGCTGTTGACGCCCCTGTATGTGTATATATATATATATTATATATATATATATATATACACACACATTTGGTCTATACATAATACTTTAACTGACCCGGCATATACTGGGTCACCTAGGTTTCCATCTCCGTGCTTTGCTCCGCCCCTCTGGAAACCCCCTTCTGAAAATCCTGCGTTTGCCCCTGTACATATAATGGTAAGATCAATCTGGCAAAATTTACAAAAAAAAAAAAACCTTGCAGTGAGCCCTGTGATAATAACTGTGACTTAAATGATGAGCGCTAGAATATAAAAATGGTAGTACTCCCCTGGTTTTGATGTTCTCCCACGGGACTCCTTAACAGATTTATTTGGAGTAGTATATGTGGAGAGAAAATTTATGTAGATTCCTCGTATAATACTGATATTTCAATCTGTACATAGTTTCAAAGCAATCATATATACATGCTGGAATGACAACATACACGGGGAGTTCTCCCCTTCTCAAAAATACTCACAAGTGTCGGAGTAAATCAGGCGTATCATAAAATTCTTGTTGCGTCCAAATAAATGAGAGATTCTGCAGTCACAACTAAGATAAAAGTAGTTTGACTTTATTATAATGTTAAAATAACAAGTGTAGAACAAATGGGGTACTCATCTTATGGGTTCGCAGGGGTCAGCTGAAGAGTGGTATCGCTAGGAAGTAACGGGGCCCCGTTTCCTAGAGTGGTCAGCAGTCCTGTGTCCCCAAAGTGGTGAGGTCCCCTAATGCAGGTCAGTCAGCACCAACGCGTTTCGATCGGCATCGGATCTTTATCAAGGTGTTGCTGACTGACTGAGCTGCAGGGTTTAAATACCCTGTAAATGATTATTGATAGTGATCTCCTGTGTGGAGTCCAGGCGGTGTGTATATATCAATACTTCTTCATAGTTTTTTATGTCCCTTATTGTCCTATCCATGTTCCTGGGCAGTGTAGTATCTAATATAGTTCCGGCCGGCGGCCATCTTATTTCCGGCGGATATGACGTTCGTGCGGCGTCTGATTAGTTTCTCCTCCCCGTTTGTCCTGTTTACGGCGTCCTTGTTGTCATGGTGCTCGTTGCCATCTTCCGATTGGTTTGTATGTCCGTTTTCTGTAGTTGATCTTTTGCGTATCCATCTTGTGGTTGGCAGCGCTGTACGTCAGTTTGTTCTCCGGCGGACATCTTTGGTTTGGCTGTTTCCCCGGCGGACATCTTTTGATTGGCTGTGTCTGTCACTCGACATTTTTAATATACCAGGCTGCATCTTGGTGTTTATCTAGGTATAACAAAGATTGTGTTTGGAGAGTATCCATATCTTTCACAATAAGCATTTTCATTTGAAAGAGGCATTTATTCTCGTAAAGTGAACTAGTGCTAAGTGGAGACAACTAAAGTGACATGGTGCTTATCAGTAATCCAGACGATGTAAGAGAAGTGAAAAGGTTGATACAAAAATTACTACAAGTTAATGGAAGTATATAAAAATATGTAAAAGCCTAAAAGATCTAAATTGATTGGAAGGATAAAATATAAAATATAAAAATACTAGGTGATTCATCGCGCCCTACGGGCGCTCTTCACACCGTCGTAAGGGGCTGCGCCCCCTTAATTTGTGAACGTTTGTATATGCGAAATATGGTTAGAATTGTATGAAAGATGCCCTGTATTGCAACTTAGGTGTCCGCGAATCGCGGGAGGGGGGGTCGCGGAGGGTGCCGCGAATTGCAGGAGGGGGGGTCGCGGGGGGTGCCGCGAATTGCAGGAGGGGGGGTTGTGGGGGAGTGGATGCTGCGAATCGCGGGAGGGGAGGGATTGCAGAGAATCGCGGGAGGGGGGTCGCGGGGTGGGTTGCCGCAAATCGTGGGAGGGGGGTTACGGGGGCGGGGGTTGCGGCGAATCATGGTAGGGGGGGTCCGCGGGGGGTGTGCCGTGAATCACGGGAGGGGGGGTCACAGGGTGGGGTGCCGAGAATCGCGGGGGGGTGTGTGTGTGCCGTGAATCGTGGGAGTGGGGGTTGCGGGGGGGTGGGGGGGTGTGACGCGAATCGCCACAAGAAAAAATCAACACAGAAAGGTCAACACATGTAAATGTTGACATAAGTGTGGCACTTCATTGGTGTCCATGTCGACACATGAGAATGAATATGAAAACATTAAAAAAATGAAAAAAAACACTTCAAAAACTCATGTCAACCTTTTTCATTGTCGACCATAGCCATGTCAGTGTTTTCCATGTGCAATTTAATTCTGGAGCTGCCGCGAATCGCGGGGGGGTGCCGCAAATTGCGGGAGGGGGGGGGGGTCGCGGGGGTGGGTGCCGCGAATCGCGGGAGGGGGGGTTACGGGGCGGGGGTTGCGGCGAATCATGGGAGGGGGGGTCGCGGGGGTGTGCCGTGAATCACGGGAGGGGGGGTCACGGGGTGGGGTGCCGAGAAACGCGGGGGAGGTGTGTGTGTGTGTGCTGTGAATCGCGGGAGTGGGGGTTGTGGGGGGGGGGGGGGTGTGTGACGCAAATCGCCACAAGAAAAAATCAACACAGAAAGGTCAACACATGTAAATGTTGACATAAGTGTGGCACTTCATTGGTGTCCATGTCGACACATGACAATGAATATGAAAATATTCAAAAAATGAAAAAAAAAACTTAAAAAACTCATGTCAACCTTTTTCATTGTCGACCATAGCCATGTCAGTGTTTTCCATGTGCAATTTAATTCTGGAGCTGCCGCGAATCACGGGGGGGGGGTGCCACGAATTGCGGGAGGGGGGGTCGCGGGGGTGGGTGCCGCGAATCGCGGGAGGGCGGGGTTCACAGGGGTTCCGGTGGGGGGTTGCCGCGAATTGCGGGAGGTGGGGGGTCACGGGGGGTGCCGCGAATCGCGGGAGGGGGGGTTGCGGGGGGGGGGTGTGACGCGAATCGCCACAAGAAAAAATCAACACAGAAAGGTCAACACATGTAAATGTTGACATAAGTGTGCCACTTCATTGGTGTCCATGTCGACACATGACAATGAATATGAAAAAATTAAAAATAAATCTTCAAAAACTCATGTCAACCTTTTTCATTGTCGACCATAGCCATGTCAGTGTTTTGCATGTGCCATTTAATCCTGTGGCTGCTGCGAATTGCGGGGGGGGGTGCCGCGAATCGCGGGAGGGGGGTCGCAGGGGGGGTGCCGCCAATCGTGCAAGGGGGGGTCGCGGGGGGGTTCTTTTTGCCGCGAATTGCGGGATGGAGGTCGCGGGGGGGGGTGTTTTTTCCGCAAATCGGGGGGGGGGTCACGGGGGAGGGTTTGCCGCGATTCGCGGGAGGGGGGGTCGCGGGGTGGTGGTTATGCCGCGAATTGCGGGAGGGGTCGTGGGGGGGGGTCTTTTTGCAGCGAATCGCGGGAGGGGGGGTCGCGGGGGTGTTTTTGCTGCGAATCGCGGTAGGGGGGTCGCGGGGGAGCGGGTGTTTTTGCCGTGAATCGCGGGAGGGGGGGGGCGCGCGGGGGGGAGGTTTTGCCGCAAATCGCGGGAGGGGGGCGCTCACCTGGTGGCTGTGGAGTAGCAGTGCTGGGCAACATGGGAAGGCAGTGGGTGTCTGGCACTGTCTGTGGGCTCACTGGTAAGGTTCTCTGTCACATACCTCCCAACATGACCCTCTCCAGGAGGGACACAATGCTCTGTTTCTAGACTTCCCCTTAATGTATGATTGCCATCACCTGTTTTAAACAGGTTAATTTCTCAGAAAGGTGTTCAGCACAGATGAAGGCAATCACACATTAAGAGGAAAGTCCAGGAACAGAGCGTTATAGACACAGACACCCACTTTGAGTGACAGATGTAGCCAAATATATAGGAGATATTTTAAAGGAACCATTTTAGTTCGAAGTCTCTATTTAGACCAATGGGTTCTAAGGTCCTACAATTATATATGCACTGCATTTCTTTTTGTGCAAGACGTTTCACCAGATTTTTATCTCTCTCGGTGGTTTGTATTTGTTTAATCCCCCAAAAACCAGAGATGTTGTGGATTGAGCAGTTATGTTCTTTTTTAAAATGTGCCGCTAAAGGGTGTGCTTCCACACCTTTTTTTATATTTCTGAGATGTTCTGAGATACGGGTTTTAAGGGGGCGAGAGGTTCGCCCGATGTACCACTTATTGCACGTGCATTTGATGGCGTAGATAACGCTTGCAGTGTTGCATGTGATGAAATCCGTTATTTTCATTTCTTGTTCGTTAATGGTTACGGATTCTATTTTTGATGTAGATGGTGCTGTTGTGTTCTTGCACCCCATGCAGAGACCGCATCTATAAAAGCCCTTTGATCTGTTATAACTATGCCTTGTTTGATCGCCCATATGTAGGCTTCTGACTAGCTTATCCTTTATATTGGCTGCTTTTCTATAGATATGTTTTGGCTTTTTTGGCAGTAAGGGTCCAATTACCGGATCCTTTTGGATAATGGACCAATGCTTTTTAAAAGATTTTTCTATTTCATAGTGCTGGGCATTGAAATCTGTGATGAATGCCCACTGGTAGTCGGAATTGGTTTCCTTATTTGTTCCATTTGGTTGTAGTAGTTCTTGTCTTCCTACTTCTTGTGCTGCTCTTATTCCTTTCTCTATGTCTTCTTCTTTATATCCGCAGTTTTGGAATGATTTTTTCATTTCCTTAGCCTGTGAGTCATAAATATCTGTTTCTGTGCAATTTCTTTTTAAACGTTTGAACTGGCCATTGGGGATGTTTGAAAGCCAGTTCACATGATGGCAGCTATCGGCATAAATGTTTGTGCTAGAGTCCGTCGGTTTCTGAAAAGTTTTAGTACATATGTTTCCATTCTTTATGTATATTGTCAGATCCAGATAATTAATACTGATTTTGTCAATCATAAAGGTGAGTTTGATATTGTATATATTATTATTGAGGTAGTTGCAGAATGACTGTAAGGTTTCCTCGTCTCCTTTCCAAATAAATAAAATATCGTCAATATAGCGCGACCAGGACACCAGGTTTGCCTTATATGGGTTCTGTTCCCAGATGACTTCGTTTTCCCAATGACCCATAAATAAATTCGCATAACTGGGGGCAAACCTGGTGCCCATGGCCGTGCCTGTGCTTTGGAGATAAAAACAGCCTTTAAAAATGAAGTAGTTATGTTGTAAAATAAATAAAATTGCTTCCAGAATGAATTCTTGTAGCTGAGGTTCCAATTCTGATTTTTCAAGGGCAGTTTTCGCAGCTCTAATACCTTGGTCATGGTTAATGATGGTATACAAGGAACTTACGTCCGCACTAACCAGATAATAATCATCTTTCCATTCAATGTGATCTAAAATATTTAAAATGTCTCGAGTATCTTTTAAATGTGACTTATTTTTAAAAACAAGTGGTTGGAGATAAAAATCAATCATTTCTGAAAGATTAGCTGTTATAGAGTCTATACCCGAGACAATGGGGCGTCCCGGGGGGTTTATAGGGTCCTTATGAATTTTGGGTAAAACGTATATAGCAGGTATCTGGGGATTTTCTATACAAATAAATTTTCTTTCCTTGGTATTTAGTACATTTTCATATCTATTTACTAGGGTTTCTAGATTTGCTTTATATATTATAGTTGGATCTTTCTTTAATTTTCTATATGTAGTTTCATCATTTATTTGTCTATATACTTCTTCCTCATAAGTTTTGGTATCCAAAATTACAACTCCCCCCCCCCCTTGTCCGTGGGTTTAATGACTATTTGATCATTTTTCTGTAAATCGTTCAGTGCCCTTCTTTCCTTATAATTCAGATTGCAGTTAACTTTTTTCGTCTTTGCTTTCTTCATATCATCCATTACTTGTACTGCGAATGTATCTATAAAACTCCCTTTGAGGTGTGCGGGATAAAAGGTAGACTTCGGCCTAAACATGGAAGTGGTTCCTTCCTCTGTCTCGTCTGCAGTCTCCTTCGTGAGAAAGAATTTCTTAATGGTGAGTTTCCTCACGTATTTCTGTATGTCAACGAATAGCTCGAATTCGTTGATTTTCGCAGTTGGTGCGTATTTCATACCTTTTTCAAGTACTTTACGCTCTTCTTCTTTTAGGATGTAGGCGCTCAGATTAAATAATTTGACTTTCCCCTCAATTTTTTCCTCTGATGTTTTATCTGCATCTGTTTTTTCTGGGCTTATGATTTTTATTCTCTTTTTATTAATAGAAAATCCCCAGATACCTGCTATATACGTTTTACCCAAAATTCATAAGGACCCTATAAACCCCCCGGGACGCCCCATTGTCTCGGGTATAGACTCTATAACAGCTAATCTTTCAGAAATGATTGATTTTTATCTCCAACCACTTGTTTTTAAAAATAAGTCACATTTAAAAGATACTCGAGACATTTTAAATATTTTAGATCACATTGAATGGAAAGATGATTATTATCTGGTTAGTGCGGACGTAAGTTCCTTGTATACCATCATTAACCATGACCAAGGTATTAGAGCTGCGAAAACTGCCCTTGAAAAATCAGAATTGGAACCTCAGCTACAAGAATTCATTCTGGAAGCAATTTTATTTATTTTACAACATAACTACTTCATTTTTAAAGGCTGTTTTTATCTCCAAAGCACAGGCACGGCCATGGGCACCAGGTTTGCCCCCAGTTATGCGAATTTATTTATGGGTCATTGGGAAAACGAAGTCATCTGGGAACAGAACCCATATAAGGCAAACCTGGTGTCCTGGTCGCGCTATATTGACGATATTTTATTTATTTGGAAAGGAGACGAGGAAACCTTACAGTCATTCTGCAACTACCTCAATAATAATATATACAATATCAAACTCACCTTTATGATTGACAAAATCAGTATTAATTATCTGGATCTGACAATATACATAAAGAATGGAAACATATGTACTAAAACTTTTCAGAAACCGACGGACTCTAGCACATACATTTATGCCGATAGCTGCCATCATGTGAACTGGCTTTCAAACATCCCCAATGGCCAGTTCAAACGTTTAAAAAGAAATTGCACAGAAACAGATATTTATGACTCACAGGCTAAGGAAATGAAAAAATCATTCCAAAACTGCGGATATAAAGAAGAAGACATAGAGAAAGGAATAAGAGCAGCACAAGAAGTAGGAAGACAAGAACTACTACAACCAAATGGAACAAATAAGGAAACCAATTCCGACTACCAGTGGGCATTCATCACAGATTTCAATGCCCAGCACTATGAAATAGAAAAATCTTTTAAAAAGCATTGGTCCATTATCCAAAAGGATCCGGTAATTGGACCCTTACTGCCAAAAAAGCCAAAACATATCTATAGAAAAGCAGCCAATATAAAGGATAAGCTAGTCAGAAGCCTACATATGGGCGATCAAGCATAGTTATAACAGATCAAAGGGCTTTTATAGATGCGGTCTCTGCATGGGGTGCAAGAACACAACAGCACCATCTACATCAAAAATAGAATCCGTAACCATTAACGAACAAGAAATGAAAATAACGGATTTCATCACATGCAACACTGCAAGCGTTATCTACGCCATCAAATGCACGTGCAATAAGTGGTACATCGGGCGAACCTCTCGCCCCCTTAAAACCCGTATCTCAGAACATCTCAGAAATATAAAAAAAGGTGTGGAAGCACACCCTTTAGCGGCACATTTTAAAAAAGAACATAACTGCTCAATCCACAACATCTCTGGTTTTTGGGGGATTAAACAAATACAAACCACCGAAACAGCCAAACCAAAGATGTCCGCCGGAGAACAAACTGACGTACAGCGCTGCCAACCACAAGATGGATACGCAAAAGATCAACTACAGAAAACGGACATACAAACCAATCGGAAGATGGCAACGAGCACCATGACAACAAGGACGCCGTAAACAGGACAAACGGGGAGGAGAAACTAATCAGACGCCGCACGAACGTCATATCCGCCGGAAATAAGATGGCCGCCGGCCGGAACTATATTAGATACTACACTGCCCAGGAACATGGATAGGACAATAAGGGACATAAAAACTATGAAGAAGTATTGATATATACACACCGCCTGGACTCCACACAGGAGATCACTATCAATAATCATTTACAGGGTATTTAAACCCTGCAGCTCAGTCAGTCAGCAACACCTTGATAAAGATCCGATGCCGATCGAAACGCGTTGGTGCTGACTGACCTGCATTAGGGGACCTCACCACTTTGGGGACACAGGACTGCTGACCACTCTAGGAAACGGGGCCCCGTTACTTCCTAGCGATACCACTCTTCAGCTGACCCCTGCGAACCCATAAGATGAGTACCCCATTTGTTCTACACTTGTTATTTTAACATTATAATAAAGTCAAACTACTTTTATCTTAGTTGTGACTGCAGAATCTCTCATTTATTTGGACGCAACAAGAATTTTATGATACGCCTGATTTACTCCGACACTTGTGAGTAATTTGAGAAGGGGAGAACTCCCCGTGTATGTTGTCATTCCAGCATGTATATATGATTGCTTTGAAACTATGTATACAGATTGAAATATCAGTATTATACGAGGAATCTACATAAATTTTCTCTCCACATATACTACTCCAAATAAATCTGTTGAGGAGTCCCGTGGGAGAACATCAAAACCAGGGGAGTACTACCATTTTTATATTCTAGCGCTCATCATTTAAGTCACAGTTACCTTCTTCTCTAATCCTATGTAAAGGGTGTTGTGTTACCCTTCCACTGTCACTTTAACCAAGAGCCGCTTTAAGCGCAATCTGCACCTTCTCACCCTTCTTTTCCTGTGATAATAATGCCAGCTTTAGCT
Source organism: Crinia signifera (assembly GCF_055691185.1). Classification (NCBI taxonomy): domain Eukaryota; kingdom Metazoa; phylum Chordata; class Amphibia; order Anura; family Myobatrachidae; genus Crinia; species Crinia signifera. The sequence goes on from NC_139218.1 coordinate 387,911,912, forward strand.
GGGCAATCACTGTGAATCCTGAATTCTGCAGATGCTTTCTTTGCCCCTAGGCAGAGGAAGCAGTGGGGGGACCGGTCAGTGTGGTGTGGTATGATGGACCCACAGGATGATCACTGTGATATACAGGGCCGGCGACAGGGGGGTGCCCTGGGTACAGCTGTTCTGGGCACCGGCCTCTGGAGCTGCCCACAGCCCCCGTACCCCCGCACCCAGCGTTCCTCACACGGCAGCAAGCCCTATCTCATCAACGCATTGCAAGTCGCAATTGCCATCACACATCACACATTTTCCCAAATCCACCCGTGAAACTTCCCGTTATAACTTCCTGTTACTCACTTTGCGACAAAGTTCTCTCTGCGGGTGAGACGCAGCGGCACCCTTGCACATACGCAGTGCGATCGCAGCACATGTGTAAATTGGCGATAATCGATCCGCTGCAGGAACATCGCCTTTTGCGTAGAAACATTAATTAGCTTCTTTCTCAGATGAAAGATTTTCCCTGTATAAATGTTTCCACTATATACACTTAAAATTCCAGAGATTGGTGCGATACAGATAGACAGGGGCTCAGGTCTGGCGGAATATTTGGGTGTGAGATTAAACATGTGTCCGACTTTGATAAGCGCTGTTACATTGCAGGAAGTATTTAGAGAATACGGCTGGGACGGTGGCCAAGGAATCTTTATCAGAAGCTTCCACAAGTGACGCTACTAAGGAGTGCGAAAGCTTCCGGAACTTTTATTATATGAGATCATAGTAGACACAACACGGCACAAATTACATAGGTCACAATGTTTCCCGAAATAGGACCCTTTCTCCACTAGAAATACCGACCTGACAATGCGGACCTTCCCGCCTCACACTCCACACGCTCCAACTCCCCAGGAAAAGTTTGAAACCGATTCCCTTTAAAGGAAGCTCGGGCTGATTGTGATACTAATTATAAGCACTGGTAGCGTGCTGGCTGGATTAACAAATTAATAGTGCCCCCCCCCCCTAACCCCCACAAATTTGGGAAGATGGGATATTTCTTTTGAGCGTTTGCTCTTCCGGCCTTTGGACCTTATTCTGGTCGACACGCGATGCTGCAAAATTTCGCAGCACTGCGTGTGGACCGAACACCGCCCACTGCCCGCAGCGCCGGCTGCCCCTCCCTTGCACGCTGCGATCCCCCGCGCAGCTGCGAATGGATGATTTTCATTACTATACATTCGCAGCTGGGGAGAAATCATTCGATGATCGCGACCATCGAATGATTTCTCCAGCGCTCGCAGGTTAGAGACGCCTCTGGTTGATCTGCGAGCGCCTTGTATGGGAGCTGCCCGCTCCCTGCACCCGCGTCACCGGACGATTACCAAAGTGGAGGGGAACAGGGTGGAACTGAGTTTCATCACCTCATACCTCCAAACTTTACAATCACGGCCTACAAATAGCATCACTCCCATGAGGCCACGCCCCCATTTTGACGTCAGCTGCCTGCCCCAGGCCTGTGTTTTCAGGGGAAGCCCAGAATTTTTATGGGGACACCCATAAATTGCTGGGTGTTCCCCTGATGCTGCTTACTGTCCGCCCCCCTCCCCTACCCATGTGAATCCCTTGGTGAGTGTGATACAGACCATCCACCATGGTGGGGAAGCGGCTGGAGGGACATATGCGGGGAGCTATTTGAGGGTCAATAAGAGATATGTTTATAAGGGACACTTACTGTGGACATTTTGTGTAAGTGGTACTACTGCTGTGGTCATTATGTGTAAGTGGTACTACTGCTGTGGTCATTATGTGTAAGTGGTACTACTGCTGTGGTCATTAGTTGTAAGTGGTACTACTGCTGTGGTCATTATGTGTAAGTGGTACTACTGCTGTGGTCATTATGTGTAAGTGGTACTACTGCTGTGGTCATTATGTGTAAGTGGTACTACTGCTGTGGTCATTATGTGTAAGTGGTACTACTGCTGTGGTCATTATGTGTAAGTGGTACTACTGCTGTGGTCATTATGTGTAAGTGGTACTACTGCTGTGGTCATTATGTGTAAGTGGTACTACTGCTGTGGTCATTATGTGTAAGTGGTACTACTGCTGTGGTCATTATGTGTAAGTGGCACTACTGCTGTGGTCATTATGTGTAAGTGGTACTACTGCTGTGGTCATTATGTGTAAGTGATACTACTACTGTGGTCATTATGTGTAAGTGGTACTAGTGCTGTGGTCATTATGTGTAAGTTGTACTACCGCTGTGGTCATTATGTGTAAGTGGTACTACTGCTGTGGTCATTATGTGTAAGTGGTACTACTGCTGTGGTCATTATGTGTAAGTGGTACTACTGCTGTGATCATTATGTGTAAGTGGTACTACTGCTGTGGTCATTATGTGTAAGTGGTATTACTGCTGTGGTCATTATGTGTAAGTGGTACTACTGCTGTGGTCATTATGTGTAAGTGGTACTACTGCTGTGGTCATTATGTGTTTAAGCGGCAATACTACTGTGGGCATAATGTGTAAGAGACACTACTGTGTGACATAAATGTAGAAGGAGTATTACTGTGTAGTGTAACTTAAATAAAGGGCACTACTGTGAGTCATACTGACCTACTTTCTGGCTGCCCTCTCTGGGAGAGGGCATACAGCTCAAGGGGGCAGGACCGCTTGTATTGAAAAGGGGTGGGGCTGGGGCCACAGGAGGGGCTACTTGTTTGGGGCGTGGCCAGAGAGATAGCTCCATTTTAGCCACGCCCTACCGTGCAATGCCATTATTTTAGGCACTGCGGTGGGCAGAGCTAAAATGACGACATTCGCGTTAATTGACCCACGGATAACCCCGCCAAGGGGGGGTTGCGGGAGCCGGGCGGCTCTCCAAGAGGGTTGCCCCCCTCTCCGGGGGGCCTAGAGGGGGACCGGATTTCCGGACTTCTGTCTCTCCAGCCTCAGCCAGCCCCCTTCTGTGTCTCCAGCCCAACCAGCCCCCTTCTGTATCTCCAGCCAGTCCCCCACTGTATCTCCAGATCCAGCCAGTCCCCTTCTCTGTCTCTACAGCCACAGCCAGCCCCCATCTATCTGTCCAGCCACCCCACCTCTGTATCTCCAGATACAGACAGCCCTCTTATATTTTTTCAGCCAGCCCCCTTCTGTATTTCCAGCCATCTCAAGCCCTGCCAGCAACCTTCTTTGTCTCCAGCCCCCTTCTGTATCACCATTCCCAACCAGCCCCTTTCTGTGTCTCCAGTTCCAGCCAGCCCCCTTCTGTGTCTCCAGTTCCAGCCAGCCCCCTTCTGTGTCTTCAGCCCTGGCCAGCCCCCTTCTGTGTCTTCAGCCCTGCCAGCCCCCTTCTGTGTCTTTAGCCCTGCCAGCCCCCTTCTGTGTCTCCAGCCCCCTTCTGTATCGCCATTCCCAACCAGCCCCTTTCTGTGTCTCCAGTCCCAGCCAGCCCCCTTTTGTATCTCCAGCCCCAGCCACCCCCTTCTGTATTTCCATCCCCAGCCAGCCCCATCTGTCTCTCCAGACAGCCCCCTTCGGTCTCTCCAGCCCCAACCAGCCCCCTTCTGTATTTCCATCCCCAGCCAGCCCCATCTGTCTCTCCAGCCAGCCCCCTTCGATCTCTCCAGCCCCAGCCAGCCCCTTCTGTATCTCCAGCCCCAGCCATCCCCCTTCTGTCTCTCAATCCCCAGCCAGACCCTACACTTATCTGCTTCTTATAGCTGCTGCTGATCTTGCTCTTTCTTTCAGTGGTGCATCATGATGTCACGTAAAACCATTCACAATAGAAAAACTTTATTGCATGGCCCTTTATATGTCGGGGCCTAGGACTCACAGTTACCCCTGATGTCGTAATGGATTCCACCATCCATGAGAAGCAGCTGGGATGCATCTGACTAAGAATGGCTCAAGTTTAGGGAGGCTGCTAAGAATCGCAAGCTGTGGATGCATAAGGATTTGCATGTCACACAGAATCAAGCCCAGCGACAATTGTGACAAGGATCACCTAGACCAGGTAAAAAGTTGAAAACATCACTTTTATTTTTCCAGCAGCAGTTTGGACATTCACTCCAGCAGTAACAGGTTACAGCGTTCTCTTTCACAGTCAAAGTAACAATCCAGGTAACAATCACAAGGCTCCTATCATAATCCCAGACCCCCCGCCTACCACCTGGGCAGCTAGACCACCGTCAGGAGCATTGGACTTGTCTGCAGAAACCATTTTTAAATGCAGCTCTACTTCAGTCTTCCTGAGCTGCAACCAAAATGTGGACTGGATCCCTGTTTAACTGCTGTAGTGTGCTTAATACAGGGAAAGCGTATTAACCCTGTTGCACAGAATGTGAAAAGAAATAATTTGTGTCCTAATTCTGACCTTGAAAATCACGCCGCGCACTTAGATAATTTATGTTAATAAAACTTGGGGAATGGTTGTGCATACTAATCACGGCAATCAGATCGGAGCCAACTCTCAGCTTGTGCCAAGTTCCCGCTGCCATTGGCGCTCTATTCCTGGTGTAGCAAAGACTCTGCTTGCTGAACGTTTTTGATTTAGTTCTGGCATTATAAGCCCCATATACCCTAGATAACGAGGGCAACATTGATAGTTAAATATATCGACGGTGCCGCTAGTCAAAAGATATTGAGTGGACTAACTGAATGATATCAGAAAGCAATGTGAGTTCAGTGAGGTCACCGGGACCTACTGAAAATGCGGGCCTACGTCTGATAAAGGGGCCCAGTGGGGCCCACATTACCTGGCAGCTGGAACAGCTCTTCTCAACCCAGTACCCCGCTGCTGTGGGCTGGGCTGCAGTGTGGCCAGGAAGGGGCTTAAAGTAATATTTTTTCCGTATTTTATTCTAAGGGTGCATAGCCACGCCTCCTGTGATTAGGCCACACCCATGAAAATTACCTGAACTTGGGAATGTGATATATGTATGTTAAAAATGGCTATGGAGAGGTGTCTTCTGTAGAAGCTTTTTGTAGAGGCAGATCTTCAAAATGTTGCTGTGGACCCTACAAAGTACTGGCTATGCCCTGCCTAATATATGGTCATGGGCTAGTTCAAAGTGTCTCCAGGTGCGTCACGCAAAGCCCGGAGCTCCCAGTGGCTTCTTGGGTGCAGTCGGCGAGGAGGCTGCATTTAATGTGTTGCCTCGGAGCCCTTAAAGGAATGAGAGCGTGTCTGAGCCTCCTGCCACTTCTGGGAATAGGAAGGAACACTCCTGTGTTCTCAGTGTAGGGTCATTTAGGAAATGCCCGGTGCATTCCATACAGTGTTACTACATCTACATCTTGTCACAAGTGAGACAATGAATCTGATTTATGGACAGCATAATACGCAGGTGTGCGATTAGTTTCTCTTTTATGTGAATGCCCCTAACTTTCCGCTGCACAGTAACATGGAGCAGGCACATAGCAGGCATTACGCACTCTGGGCGCATGTGTGCAAATGCTCGTAAATGAAGGCGATCTCTGTCCACAACCGCCTCTGAGAGACGTGACATTAGTCAGTGTCTTCTCAGGATTTATCGCACTGGATTTAAAAAAATATACATTTATTAATATAATAATATATATAATTATTAGAGTTTTCTAAATTGAAAAAAATAAATAAATAAATAAAAGGTGCCCGTACACTAATGAGACCCTGACCTTATTGATCCGATTTTGAGGCATTGGACTGAGAAATCGGATGAAAAGTGTCAAATCGCATGTGTTTAAGCTCTGATTCCGATCCAATGCATGATCCCGTATGCAGCGTATCGGAGCCAGAGATCGCAAGGGCTGCCATCAAGATTGATCAGATTTGAAGTCTCTGGCAACCATGGAGCTGCAAGCTGATGGCAGGCCTATGAAACCTGGAGACTTATAGCCTAAGGTATACATCCTTGTACTTTACTCAAGCGGTGGTCGGCAGGGCTGCCACTAGGAATTTTGGGGCCCGGGACTGATTTCCAGTTAGAGCTCCTCCGGGACCGCCTCCTGCTCCTGCTGCAGGTCCCGAAGAACAGGCTTCTTCAATGGAGGACGCCGGTGGCCAATCAAACTGCAGCAGCGTCTGGTGAGCCAATCAGAGCTCATGTACAGGCAGCCACTCTGGCTAATGGTACACAAGCTCGGATTGGCTCAAAAGCCGCTGAAGCATTTTAATTGTCCGCCAGCATCCTGCATTGAAGAAGCAGTAAGCACAGCGGAGACAGTTGGGGGAAGGGGGGGTGGTAGGTTGCGGCGGGCAAAATTAGCTGCCCGGGCCTTTCCAGAGGTCATGGCCCGGGATAGCTGATGGCAGGCCACCCAATACAGAGATAGCGGATGGCAGACCACCCAATACAGAGATAGCTGATGGCAGACCACCCAATACAGAGATAGCTGATGGCAGACCACCCAATACAGAGATAGCGGATGGCAGACCACCCAATACAGAGATAGCTGATGGCAGACCACCCAATACAGAGATAGCTGATGGCAGACCACCCAATACAGAGATAGCTGATGGCAGACCACCCAATACAGAGATAGCTGATGGCAGACCACCCAATACAGAGATAGCGGATGGCAGACCACCCAATACAGAGATAGCTGATGGCAGACCACCCAATACAGAGATAACTGATGGCAGACCACCCAATACAGAGATAGCTGATGGCAGACCACCCAATACAGAGATAGCTGATGGCAGACCACCCAATACAGAGATAGCTGATGGCAGATCACCCAATACAGAGATAGCTGATGGCAGGCCACCAATACAGAGATAGCTGATGGCACACCACCCAATACAGAGATAGCTGATGGCAGGCCACCCAATACAGAGATAGTTGATGGCAGGCCACCCAATACAGAGATAGCTGATGGCGTGCTACACAATACAGAGATATCTGATGGCAGACCACCCAATACAGAGATAGCTGATGGCAGACCACCCAATACAGAGATAGCTGATGGCAGGCCACCCAATACAGAGATAGCTGATGGCAGGCCACCCAATACAGAGATAGCTGATGGCACACCACCCAATACAGAGATAGCTGATGGCAGACCACCTAATACAGAGATAGCTGATGGCAGACCACCCAATACAGAGATAGCTGATGGCAGACCACCCAATACAGAGATAGCTGATGGCAGGCCACCCAATACAGAGATAGCTGATGGCAGGCCACCCAATACAGAGATAGCTGATGGCACACCACCCAATACAGAGATAGCTGATGGCAGACCACCTAATACAGAGATAGCTGATGGCAGACCTCCCAATACAGAGATAGCTGATGGCAGACCACCCAATACAGAGATAGCTGATGGCAGATCACCCAATACAGAGATAGCGGATGCCAGACCACCCGATACAGAGATAGCTGATGGCAGGCCACCCAATACAGAGATAGCTGAGGGCGGACCACCCAATACAGAGAAAGCTGATGACAGACCACCCAATACAGAGATGGCTGATGGCAGACCACCCAATACAGAGATAGCTGATGGCAGGCCACCCAATACAGAGATAGCTGATGGCAGACCACCCAATACAGAGATAGCGGATGCCAGACCACCCGATACAGAGATAGCTGATGGCAGGCCACCCAATACAGAGATAGCTGATGGCAGACCACCCAATACAGAGATAGCTGAGGGCAGACCACCCGATACAGAGATAGCTGATGGCAGGTCACCAATACAGAGATAGCTGATGGCGGACCACCCGATACAGAGATAGCTGATGGCGGACCACCCAATACAGAGATAGCTGAGGGCGGACCACCCAATACAGAGATAGCTGATGGCAGGTCACCAATACAGAGATAGCTGATGACAGACCACCCAATACAGAGATGGCTGATGGCAGACCACCCAATACAGAGATAGCTGATGGCAGACCACCCAATACAGAGATAGCGGATGCCAGACCACCCGATACAGAGATAGCTGATGGCGGACCACCCGATACAGAGATAGCTGAGGGCGGACCACCCAATACAGAGATAGCTGATGGCAGGCCACCAATACAAAGATAGCTGATGGCAGACCACCCAATACAGAGATAGCTGATGGCAGGCCACCCAATACAGAGATAGCTGATGGCAGGCCACCCAATACAGAGATAGCTGATGGCAGGCCACCCAATACAGAGATAGCTGATGGCAGACCACCCAATACAGAGATAGCTGATGGCGGACCACCCAATACAGAGATAGCTGATGGCAGGCCACCCAATACAGAGATAGCTGATGGCAGACCACCCAATACAGAGATAGCTGATGGCAGGCCACCAATACAGAGATAGCTGATGGCAGACCACCCGATACAGAGATAGCTGATGGCGGACCACCCGATACAGAGATAGCGGATGCCAGACCACCCGATACAGAGATAGCTGATGGCAGGTCACCAATACAGAGATAGCTGATGGCAGACCACCAATACAGAGATAGCTGATGGCGGACCACCCAATACAGAGATAGCTGATGGCAGACCACCCAATGCAGAGATAGCTGATGGCGGACCACCCGATACAGAGATAGCTGATGGCGGACCACCCAATACAGAGATAGCTGAGGGCGGACCACCCAATACAGAGATAGCTGATGGCAGGTCACCAATACAGAGATAGCTGAGGGCGGACCACCTGCTGAAGCTGTATTGGAACTATTCCCGTAGTGTAAAACATGTGAATTTGTGGTGCACGGTGTACTAAGGGAACGGGTTCCCCTTACCTTGCCTCTTCAGGGATGACTCAGGTTCGTCTACTTTTCTGCTATCCGGTGGACCGAACAGGGACTCTTCAATGAAAGAGGACGCGTTCTGCAGTACAACTAAAATTTATTGTGAATTAGGTGCAACCTTTGCCCACTGACCCTCACGGCGCAGCCGTACTGGGGAATCAAGGCACGTTACTGAACAACAACAGTGATGAACATTCACCTAGACCACTGGTATTTACCAAATGTAACAGTAAAGCGCAGTAACTTATCACTAAGGCATATAATTATCAATTATACCCTGTATTGTCAGTAATAGGCAGCCTGACCATACTACGCATGTGCCCACAGACACCACGTGTTCGGGGTACCGTGACGGCGCTCTGGGTAAAACACCCCCGCTTTAAGATTACTACTGGATTAACGAATCGACACGGTACCGTTAACACTGAAGGCTACCTTGACATGTACACATGTGTCACATAAGATACCACAACAATAGCCATAACAGTAGGTAATAATTTGACTAACTGGTGCACCAGTATGACCCCCTTACTATGACCCTGAGGTGACGTCACCTTGTCTGGAGTTCCGGTCAACCTATGCATAGGGATTTGGGAGATAGCTGTCCAGTAAATGTGTCCGGTATTAATAGCGAACTGAACTGGGCCCGTTCCTTCCTGCTGGGCGGTAACAGGTAGAGCAAGTGGCCCACTAGCCTGGAGGCTCAGCAATCGACGCACGGTGGTGCGGTACTTCAGTTAGGCCACAAGGTGGCGGTGTTCCCTCACTGATGGGGAATGGTAGCTGTCAGGGAAATGGGAGTTAGCTAAATCCTGCAGCTCGACTTTAGAAATCCCCTCCTCTGCTTAGGGGTAGACTGTCTGTCGGCAGGGTATATCCCTGCGTGGGCACAGGTAAGTGGCCAAGGTGGCCGTGTCCGCTGGGCGCAGGTGAGACCTGGGCTGGTAGGCAACTGGGGCGGCAGGCTATGTGATCAGACGTTGGGCACAGGAGGGGTAGTTAGGTGGCTGCCTGTGGCGTGGGTACCTGGATACCGCTCTCTGGTGCAGGCTCCTGCCCGTCGCGTCCGGCTGCGTGGGTGCGGCGTCTCTCTCTTCCGGGCGGCAGCACACCAGTGTGGGCGCCACAGCCGTGGCGTTGCCGCACTCGGTGGCTCCTCCGGTCTCCCTCTGCGGACGCTGGCTGCCGCGATGTCGGCTCTCTCCAGAGCGCTGCTGCTTCTGCCTCCTCGCCGCCGGGACCGGGTGACGCGTCACTCGGCGCCGTCTACTTCCGCGCGTCACAGGGGTCTTCCGTCTTCCAGTGCCGCACTCCGCTTCTGCCCGGCTGGACGGCGTGGGACTCGGGACCTCTCTCCTCCGGGTCTAGGGCACGCCGTACCCCGTCCTCTCGGCACATGTGAGTCCTTCCTCTCCTCTTCCGCTCGCGCGCTCTGCCCTTCCTCCCCTGGGTCCTCCTCTCGGCACCTTCCAGCCAATGCCTGGCCACTTATCCCCTGCCTGTCACTCCTGCCTCGGCGCTCAAACCTTGGGGGAATATTAACCCCATGTGTCCCGGCTGAGGGGTGGGTTAATTTAACCCCTGGTGGCCAAAAGGAAGGGATTTTGAGGCACCACAAATTTGTTTTGCACAATAGCAGCCAGGATGGAAGTGTCGGCCTAACGCATATACCGAGTACAGCACAAGCATGTCGTCAGGTGCACACCCAGACAGAGGCCATGTTCCGAGCTGTACACAAACCTCTGTGAGATCTGCGGATGGGAGGTGCGACTCAGACGTATGTGCAGAAGAGAAAACATTGGCCGCTTGCGTGATATCGGCATAGCCTGCAGCCCTGAATCAGGCCCAATGTCCCCTGTGTCATTCCAAAACCTCCCAAAGTCATCTAGAGTCCATCCGAGATAATCACATTGCTGAAAATACACTATGTCCTCCTTACTAATATCTGCTGATGACAAATCATTAGCCGGCGTCGCCCCGCTGTCCCTCTCATGTGAAGCCCTGGCATTTCCTGTTTATAACATATTTTGTACGGTTAATGACCCAAATAAATCTCGAACAAATTAGTTTGGACAAACCTCATAGTCAGCCTGCAATCTGCCTGCTGTATACTTCACATAAACCTCAATGTGACCCATTAAAGGAGCACTACACTGACAACAAGAGACAGGCCTTTAAAATATCTGTATATATTGTGTACCCCTGTAACAAAATGCACAATGTGTACCCCTGGAACACAATGTGTACCCCTGTAGAGCAGAGAGGATTAAGCGTTCTATTTAGTAAAACTGAAAGAACACTAGGGGTCAATGAGGCTGTACATCATGGGTCTTCAAACTGCGGCCCTCCAGATGTTGTGAAACTACAAATCCCAGCATGCCTTGCCACAGTTTTGCTATAAGGGAGTGTTAAAACTGTGGCAAGGCATGCTGGGATTTGTAGTTTCACAACATCTGGAGGACCACAGTTTGAAGACCCATGCTGTACATTAATGCATTTTATATATCTGAGAGACAGTGGCATAACTACCAAGGGTGCAGCTTCTATGCCCCCCCCCCCCCCCTCTGCACCCAGTCACTGTCTGCCCAGCAGTCCCGCAGCTCTGCTTCACTCTCGTGCGCCGCCATCATAACCTTCCTCTCCACCCACTTTAAGGCTGCGGATGCAGGATACGGGAAGCAGGGGCTACCTCACTGGCTCCAGTGCTGTGATTCGCGGGTATTTAGGGGGAGGGGCCTAATGCTGGGAGGTGTCCGCCCCATCAGAGTCTTCTGCAGTAGTTGGAGCCAGGTAGTACTCACCCCCCCCCCCCCATCTCCCTTTCTCTCTCTATATCTGTATCTTCCCCTCATAGGAAAATGCAGGGGGGGGGGGGCCCGGAAAACTCCCTCCTCTTGGCAAGTGCCTTAAATGATGACAACAATAGCACTGGTATATAATATGATCAATAAAGCTGCCACCACATCATGCAATGTAAGGGACAGAGCAGAGCTGCTGCACATGCCCAGTGTACCAGCTTCTTCTAACATATTTACTGTATGTGTGGATCTGAGCCCTCAAAAATCGCAATGGACAAGAGAGCAGCTACCAGGAGGAAGAGACAGGAGTCTTACCATGAAGTGGGAGATTGTGAGCTTAGAAAGTGCAGTACTGGGTCTTATGCTATGTTTAACCTTTTCCTAACCTCGTATCTAATTTAAACGTTTGAAACAGCCTGTACTATAGACCAGGCATGTCCAACCTTGGCCCTCCAGCTGTTGTCAAACGACAAGTCTACTACACAGTTTTTCTATTAGGGAATGCTAAAACTATTTGCAAGGCATGCTGGAATGTGTAGTTTCACAACAGCTGGAGGGCCAAGGTTGGACATACCTGCTATAGACCATCTGTACTGTCAAATATTTATACTGTATTCCATACAGTATCCAGTGTATACAAACACCAATTTTCAAGTGGGAGACTTTGGATTACATTTGGTAAACCCCCCTCTAAAAACCCTGCATTTGCCACTGTTCCTCCCTCTGTCCTTCACTACAGGCATAATGTGTAACAGGGACTCTGCCTGGCTTCATGTGTAAGGGGCTCTACCTGGCATAATGTGTAATGGGTCTCTCATAATATGGGCATAATGTGTAACGGGGCTCTATCTGGTGTCATGTATATGTAGCAATATATAAACCTAACCTTCCTGCCTTGCAGCCCAACCTAACACCCCCCCCCCCTTCCTTGGTCTTACACTAACCCTCCTACTAGTGCCTAAACCTAGCAAACCCTTCCCCGGCTCTAACTCACCGCTCGGGATGCCGACTGTCGGTATGCCGACTGTCTGGCATCTGCATCCTAAATCTTCTCGAAGTTAGGAATTGAGGGGAACTGAGAGGGTGGGATGATGATGAAGCTAGATGAAACTCCCATTGCATATAACAACATAATTATTGGCCATGTCTGTATATCTAGTAGCAAACATGACCTTCATAGTGCATTGAGCAATATTAAATGGATTTACAGCTTCAGATGATGTTAATGTACATCACGCACATTCAGAGTTGTGCGCTATGCTGATGTTTTTGCAATTGAGCAATTATCAGCAGACTGCATACGCGTTGCATCGGGATGCAGAGAAACATGGAGCCTGCGTCGCTACTGCTACGTCAAGTCTGCCTAGCCACAAACCCACTGCTGGGGGTATGAGGGTACTGCAGACCCCTGGGTATATGGGCAGTACTGGCACTGCTGGGGGTATGAGGATACTGCAGACCCCTGGGTATATGGGCAGTACTGGCACTGCTGGGGGTATGAGGATACTGCAGACCCCTGGGTATATGGGCAGTACTGGCACTGCTGGGGGTATGAGGATACTGCAGACCCCTGGGTATATGGGCAGTACTGGCACTGCTGGGGGTATGAGGATACTGCAGACCCCTGGGTATATGGGCTGTGCTGGCACTGCTGGGGGTATGAGGATACTGCAGAACCCTGGGTATATGGGCAGTACAGGCACTGCTGGGGGTATGATGATACTGCAGATCCCTGGGTATATGGGCAGTACTGGCACTGCTGGGGGTATGAGAATATTGCAGAACCCTAGTTGTAAATGGGCAGTACTGGCACTGCTGGGAGGTATGAGGATACTGCAGACCCCTGGGTATATGGGCAGTGCTGGCACTGCTGGGGGTATGAGGATACTGCAGACCCCTAGGTATATGGGCAGTACTGGCACTGCTGGGGGTATGAGGATACGGCAGACCCCTAGGTAAATGGGCAGTACTGGCACTGCTGGGGGTATCAGGATACTGCAGACCCCTGGGTATATGGGCAGTACTGGCACTGCTGGGGGTATGAGGATATTGCAGACCCCTGGGTATATGGGCAGTACTGACACTGCTGGGGGTATCAGGATACTGCAGACCCCTGGGTATATGGGCAGTACTGGCACTGCTGGGGGTATGAGGATATTGCAGACCCCTGGGTATATGGGCAGTACTGGCACTGGTGGGGGTATGAGGATATTGCAAAACCCTGAGTATATGGGCTGTACTGGCACTGCTGGGGGTATGAGGATATTGCAGACCCCTGGGTATATGGGCAGTACTGGCACTGCTGGGGGTATGAGGATATTGCAGACCCCTGGGTATATGGGCAGTACTGCCACTGCTGGGGGTATGAGGATGTTGCAGACCCCTGGGTATATGGGCAGTACTGGCACTGCTGGGGGTATGATGATATTGCAGAATCCTGGTTGTATATGGGCAGTACTGACACTGCTGGGGGTATGAGAATACTGCAGACCCCTGGGTATATGGGCAGTTCTGACACTGCTGGGGGTATGAGGATACTGCAGACCCCTGGGTATATGGGCAGTACTGACACTGCTCGGGGTATGAGGATATTGCAGACCCCTGGGTATATGGGCAGTACTGTCACTGCTGGGGGTATGAGGATATTGTAGAACCCTGGTTGTATATGGGCAGTACTGGCACTGCTGGGGGTATGAGGATATTGCAGAATCCTGGTTGTATATGGGCAGTACTGCCACTGCTGGGGGTATGAGGATATTGCAGAATCATGGTTGAATATGGGCAGTACTGGCACTGCTGGGGGTATGAGGATATTGCAGAACCCTGGTTGTATATGGGCAGTACTGCCACTGCTGGGGGTATGAGGATACTGCAGACCCCTGGGTATATGGGCAGTACTGGCACTGCTGGGGGTATGAGGATATTGCAGAACCCTGGTTGTATATGGGCAGTACTGGCACTGCTGGGGGTATGAGGATATTGCAGACCCCTGGGTATATGGGCAGTACTGGCACTGGTGGGGGTATGAGGATACTGCAGACCCCTGGGTATATGGGCAGTACTGGCACTGCTGGGGGTATGAGGATATTGCAGAACCCTGGTTGTAAATGGGCAGTACTGGCACTGCTGGGGGTATGAGGATATTGCAGACCCCTGGGTATATGGGCAGTACTGGCACTGCTGAGGGTATGAGGATACTGCAGACCCCTGGTTGTATATGGGCAGTACTGCCACTGCTGGGGGTATGAGGATACTGCAGAATCCTGATTGTATATGGGCAGTACTGACACTGCTGGGGGTATGAGGATATTGCAGAACCCTGGTTGTATATGGGCAGTACTGCCACTGCTGGGGGTATGAGGATACTGCAGACCCCTGGGTATATAGGCAGTACTGCCACTGCTGGGGGTATGAGGATATTGCAGAACCCTGGTTGTATATGGGCAGTACTGCCACTGCTGGGGGTATGAGGATATTGCAGAATCCTGGTTGCATATGGGCAGTACTGGCACTGCTGGGGTATGAGGATACTGCAGACCCCTGGGTATATGGGCAGTACTGGCACTGCTGGGGGTATGAGGATATTGCAGAACCCTGGTTGTATATGGGCAGTACTGGCACTGCTGGGGGTATGAGGATATTGCAGAACCCTGGTTGTATATGGGCAGTACTGGCACTAGGGAGAGTACAAGTACGGTATATTACATACATCACTAGGTGGAAGGGCTGCCTGTGCACTGCATGTGTGGGCGTGCCCAGTGGACTAGCCACGCCTACACAACAGGATTCCCACGTAAAGCCCCGCCCAAATCATCAAAGTCTGCGTTAAAGCTACGCCTACAGACTGTATTTTATTTTAAAGCCCCGCCCACACCGCGGACATCTCTGAAAAACCCCGCCCACACCACGGCGGTCTCTGAAAAGCCACGCCCACATACCACAACGTCCCTGGCTATTCCTTCCTACACCATAGCTGTCCCCGGAAAGCCCCGCCTTCTGTCCAGCAGTCCCCGTGAAGCCCCGCCCCGCGGCTGGAGATGCCCGCCTCCGGATCACGTGACGGCGCCGGGCTCTCTCCCCTCTCACGGATCTGAGGTGGAGCTGAGCCGCCATTTTCCCCCAGCAGCTCCCGTTCCCTGACACCCTGCGCCGTACAGCGGGACTCTGTGCCCCGGGCCTCCATGCTTAGGTGTGCGTGTGGTGGCTAGGCGACACCGGCTCGTCCCCTCCTCCTCCCGGGCCCGATCCTCTCTCCTTGTCAGACCGCAGCCGCCATGTCCGGCCAAAGCATCACGGACCGCATCACGGCGGCGCAGCACAGTGTCACCGGCTCCGCCGTCTCCAAGATCGTCTGCAAGGCCACCACCCACGAGATCATGGGCCCCAAGAAGAAGCACCTGGACTGTGAGTATGCGCTCCCCGGGGCCACAAGCCTGGTGCTGGGACAGTGTGTGCTGGGACCCCTCTGTGCGGTGCCAGTGTATGTGAGTTTTGGGGGGCCCCCTGTGTATGGTGACAATATGTGTTGTGGGCTCACTGTGTGTGGTGCCTGTGTGTGTGTTGTGGGCCCCCTGTGTGCGGTGCCAGTGTGTGTGTTGTGGGCCCCCTGTGTGCGGTGCCAGTGTGTGTGTTGTGGGCCCCCTGTGTGCAGTGCCAGTGTGTGTGTTGTGGGCTCACTGTGTGTGGTGCCTGTGTGTGTTGTGGGCCCCCTGTGTGCAGTGCCAGTGTGTGTGTTGTGGGCCCCCTGTGTGCAGTGCCAGTGTGTGTGTTGTGGGCCCCCTGTGTGCGGTGCCAGTGTGTGTTGTGGGCCCCCTGTGTGCAGTGCCAGTGTGTGTGTTGTGAGCCCCCTGTATTCGGTGCCAGTGTGTGTTGTGGGCCCCCTGTATTCGGTGCCAGTGTGTGTTGTGGGCCCCCTGTGTGTGGTACAAGTGTGTGTTGTGGGCCCCCTGTGTGCGGTGCCAGTGTGTGTTGTGGGCCCCCTGTGTGCGGTGCCAGTGTGTGTTGTGGGCCCCCTGTGTGTGGTGCCAGTGTGTGTTGTGGGCCCCCTGTGTGTGGTGCCAGTGTGTGGTGTGGGCCCCCTGTGTGTGGTGCCAGTGTGTGGTGTGGGCCCCCTGTGTGTGGTGCCAGTGTGTGGTGTGTGGTGCCAGTGTGTGTTGTGGGCCCCCTGTGTGCGGTGCCAGTGTGTGTTTTATGCCCCCTGTGTGCGGTGCCAGTGTGTGTGTTGTGGGCCCCCTGTGTGCGGTGCCAGTGTGTGTGTGTTGTGGGCCCCCTGTGTGCGGTGCCAGTGTGTGTGTGTTGTGGGCCCCCTGTGTTCGGTGCCAGTGTGTGTGTGTGTGCTGGGGCCCCTGTGTGCGGTGCCTTCCTGTCGCTGCCCGCCACTTTCAGTGCCATGGGAGTTATATTGTGTTTTGGGCCCTTACAAGTGGTGTCAGTGTGTGCTTGGAGTATTCTGTGCAGTGCCAGGGTGATACTAGTGTGTAGTGCAGGGCCCTTTTGTGCGGTGCCAGTGTGTGATGGCACACTTCTGGTGTGCAAATGTATGGTGCAAGGGTGGTACCACTGTGTAGAGGCACGCTTCTGTCCTGTTCATTGCCGGCGTGGTGCGGGTACCATCTTTCTGTGGACCCTGCCGCTGTGGGGAGTCTTCTCTATACAGGTTCCTGTGTGTGCCAACACAGTATAGTGCAGTGTCTTGAAGTTGTAAAGGTGCCCACACAAGCACCGATCCCGGCGTGCGTTGTGGGCTTAACTAGCACACATAGCATCGCATCGTATGCCTTGTGCATACGATGTGCATGCGATGCGATGCTAGAAAAAGCTAGTACAAAAAGTATGTGCAGCACATACTTTTTGTACTGTGCGATGAGGTGCCGCGGGAGCGCGCACCCCATCGTATAGCATCGCACCGCCGGGATTGGTGCGTGTGTGGGCACCTTAATGCTTTTCTGTGTTACGTAACACCTTTGAGAGGGTGGGGGGTGGTTGCTGCCCATATTATTGTACAGTATCTCTCCTGGATAATATGTTGACTAGCCATGCCACTTTGCACCACTACCAACTTATACCCACCTATACGGTGACTGAGCAACCCACCTGCTCAGCTCTTATTAAGACCGTTTGTTGTTGGATACAGGATATTCGGAACTAGGAAATAGGTTTTAGAAGCGACTTGTGACAGGAGCCCAAATTCTAGGGAGCAGCAACTCCAACACTGCATGACTTGCTGTGATGCTGGATATGTCCCATGTCCACGTCCTAAATAATATGATTGGTTGTGGTGATAAGCTGCAAAAAGTGAAATATTCATACAATACATAAGTACTTTATAGAGAGTTTGATGGGTCTGCCATACAGTAAGGTGTTTAAAAGGTAAAAGATGTTTTGTTGAAGTATCGGGTTGAAAGTAACCTCGTGCCCATTTATTCTGGCATTTTCTTATATACATTACATTAAGAACCACTGAACTTACTGGAAGTGTTTATATCTGTGTTATACACTTTGTGCCCGAGTGTCAAAGAGAATCATGAGGTTCTTTACTTTTCAAAGTACATTACTTTGTTTCCAAACGTTCTCGTCGTCACAATTGATGTATTTAGTATCTTATTGTGGCATATTATATTTGCTATAGTGCCCGCAGGATTGTGATCTTATGGCGGCGGGTATATGCACGATAACAATATCGCACATATCAGTCAATGTGTACAAACTATATCATTAAGAATGCTCACTACCGGAAATCGTTAATGAGAACACCGAATTTGCTGTCAATGCTGGCAATATCACCAGTAACGGTATGTTTTTGGTGGTTGCCCTGGAGAAGTCACTGAACGATATCATAAATACATCGCAAATGCTGGGTTGCACCCTGGATTGTCCGTCCCGGGAGTGACCCAGCATTTGTGAGGTGAAGCTCCCACAGCGAGGCAGCACTTAGGGCCTTATTCTAGTTCACTTTTTCTGACAAAATCTTTCTTAGATGGACAAAACCATGTGCACTGCAGGTGGGGCAGATGTAACATGTGCAGATAGAATTAGTTTGGGTTGGGTTTTACTTCAAAGTGAGATCTATATTGCAGTGTAAATATAAAGCAGCCAGTATTTTCCCTGCACAGAAACAAAATAACTCGCCCAAATCTAATTTTCTCTGCACATTTTACATCTGTCCCCCTGCAGCGCACATGGTTTTGTCCATCTAAGAAGGATTTGGTCAGAAAGAGTGAACTAGAATAAGGCCCTTAGTGCTGACACTGCATCCTCCCTATAGTGTGAACGGGACCAGGTCTTGACTCGTTTTATTCATTTACACTGCCCAGCAATCCAGGTCCGACCCAGGTAAACCCCTTCTATTAATCTGGGTCGCATTGCCGGACCTGGGATTTGTCAAAAGGCCCTTTCACACCGCACAGTGATCCAGGTCGGACCCTGGTTATTTGTGGGGTGTGAAAGGGGTATAACCTGCAGATCTTTAGTTAGTTCCAATGTTTACGTGCAGATCAGCAAATGTGTGCTTTCACTGGGTTGAAGTATACACCCTTTGTGGCTCTGCATTTATAAAATGATATGCAAAAACTGTTTTGTCACTTGCGCTCACGTGATACAGTTTGAGCACACGGTTTGATAGATGAAGTGGGGCCTGTTATACACACGCTGGTCACATGTCACTAGTGCGCATTCATTGGTATTCATATGGTTATTAGAAATAAACAAGCTCAGAGCATCCGTATATACTTGTGTATCTGTCTGTTGGTTCCCCGGGTAGGTGCAAAGCATGTGATCCGTTATTATTCTGTTCCTGTGTGCAAGGGGAATATGATCACCTAGAATAATGTATATACCGTAATCATCAGAGCAAACACATGTATATGCAAGGCTGATTTACTGAACCGTGCTGGGATATCACCATATTGCAGGTAAAATGCTCTTGGCGCATATGCAGTTCAATGTGCTGATCCTGGCTCCAGGTTTTGGCCATATGCTTCTCTTATAATGGCCCCCACACACTAGAACGATTTTTTTTGTCCGATTTCCGACCGATCGGCTTATATATCGGCCGTTTTTTGTTTTTTACCGATAATCGGCCGGTTATCAGTAAAAATCGCCCGATATATTGGTCGGAAATCGGACAATCGGCCAAAAAAAGTTCTAGTGTGTGTGTGTGTGTGTGGGGGCCTTATGACTTCCCACTAGGAAGGGGCCCATGCTGATCCGTAGTACAGCCCAATGCGGAGCAGGATCATCTGAATTGGTGTTGAGTGGTGGTTGTAG
This sequence comes from Crinia signifera, assembly GCF_055691185.1. Taxonomy (NCBI): domain Eukaryota; kingdom Metazoa; phylum Chordata; class Amphibia; order Anura; family Myobatrachidae; genus Crinia; species Crinia signifera. Next base: position 387,931,675 of record NC_139218.1, read on the forward strand.
AGCAGGGTATGTGGTCAGTGAGTAGACAATGTCTAGGTTGACCACTAAGGATCGACAGTGACCTGAAATGGTTGACATACCTAAGGTTGACTAACAAAAGGTCGACACAAGCTTATTGTTGACATAAGGTTCACGTCTTTTTACGTTGGTTCGAATGTCCAGGACCCAAAAAATGAAGCTGGTCAGTCTACAAAAGTTGTTTCATTGTTGTAGGTGATGCGGTTAACGGTGTTCCTATAGGGGGATGAGTGTATTATTGCTACATGCCGATCCGGATCACGAGTTGCAAGTTTATCTAACACTTAAGTTCACACTGAGCCGGACATTTCCCCGTGTGTATACGGATGCGCGTTCATCCCGGGATTGCTGCGGGAAATGTTTGCATCCATTGTTACCAATCGGTATGATTTCCACATTTGGCTGCTAGGGGATCATTGTATTTTGCTACATTGACTACCTGTCTCTCCGCAGACTGTTTCCCCTGTCCTACGCACTTCACCATGAGACCTCAGATACTAATGTCAGGTTGGGAGTAAGTGGGGTCCATTTAATCTCTTGTTTGTTGCTGGCTTTTTAAGTTGTTCCTAAACTCGGTCATTACTGACTGACACATTTGAAAAGATCCACAGGTGGAGCTAATTATTTCAGTTGTGATTCTGCGACGGGACCTACAAAACATGCGCCGTGTGGGGTCCTGAGGGCCAAGGTTGAGAACCTGTGCCCTAGAGGATACAAGCATATATCGCATCTATAACAGTAGGATGTGTTATCTCCCCCCCCCCCCCCCTCATAGTTGATTAAAAAAAAAATGTATATATATATATTTTATATGGATCTTTTAGGAATCGGCTTGGTTTTTAAATATCCTCTTTGCTGCAACCAGGCACCGACATCAGGGCAGGGGAGACTAATCCCAGAAGACAGGTACCCGCTGCACCTTAACTGAGTCACATCTACTCTACTTAATGGCCACTCATCTCCCCTAACGTCTTACATTCCTGCTGGCTTCATTCATTCTACATGAGTGGAGACGGGGAAGTGATTTTATGACATAAAACATTTATAACTTTCTCAATAGACTTTGTACACAGTTTATTAAAACTAACATTCAACTGTTTTTTTATTTATTTATAACGTGATGCGCATTCCATTTGTTTTCCCACACAGAGATGTCACCAGTGTCTTTTTTTTTTTTTTTTATTAATAAAGTTATTTTGTTACTTCTGTGCCGCTATCCTGAGCTGGCAATAGCGAGCCACTGCCGTCCGTGGGTAATTTTGGCGAAGCCTGGCTTCTTAATGATAGAGGAAAACACCCATCGGCCATTGAAAGTGCTTTGAGCCTTATCCTTAATTGACCCCCACCACCACCCACCCAGTGTGAGTCGTCCTCGTTGCAGTCTGCTGATACAGTACAGCCTGTTCCTGTGAAAGTAATGGTCCTCTTACAATGTCAGAACAATGTCACTGCTGGTATTTCAATTATTTGTCATTAGTGGACGCTCCGTGACCTGGCGAGCTTGTAGCAGTGTCTGCGTGGCACCAGAAATGTGCGTCAGTCTACCACAAATTCTGTACGTGGTTCCGTTTTACCTGCATTACCTATAAGGATACATCACCGCCCCCTCTGGGCACGTCCAATTTCCTTTTGAAATAGTCAAATTATAGAACACCTGACAATGATTTGCCGCAGCGCTCATTGTCTACTGCGCTGTAATGTCGGGGCCGGTGTCACCAGAAGCCGCTTACACTTAGGAATTACCCCTCAGGTGCGCACATCTCTGCAGCAGGAAGTCATCGCGCTGTCGCCATTGTCTAGAGAATCCCCAGATATACAGCTACGATGATATTTATCATGCGGGGAACTTCTGATTGTTGTATTATGCAAACATAAATCATGCGTTATTGTTGATTTATAATGTGGAACCCTAATTCATCGTTTTAGTCATTAGGAATAAGCAATTTAATAGGTGCTTTCTGCAAAGAGAAGTGTGTACACACACACACACACACACACACACACACACACACACGTACTCTGAGCTGTCACATGCAAATCCCTGGTGGACCTTGTTTTCTGAGCATTGTATATTATCTTCTATGTAATATTAAAGATAAGTGTAGTTCTCTTTATGATACGTTCTGTTGCCCTTTGCTGCTGATGGGTTCCATGGCGATCGGAGAGCGTTTGGGGAACTGCGCCTGTCCTCAGATGTAGAGACTTTTCGGACTCGGCAAAGAGGTTATGACGGCCAGTCTCAGTAAGTTTAGGATCAAACTGGATGCACCCCTTTCCTATCGCTTGTCTGATTGGGTAAATGCTCCAGATCAGATGAGTACTAGGGCCCTTATTCAGATTGACATGCTCCGACACAACTTCTCTCGGAACGCATTTTTTAGCCAACTTCGCATGTGTACGCGCATGTGCAAGGTCTGGCCACCGCTCTTGCACGGGACGCAGTGAACAGAAATCCCCCTCCGAGCACGGTCGGGCAGTATGGGCGTATTGAAGGGCGTGGTTACAAAAGTGGGCAAAACTAGGTGGCAACCGGGGCGTATACATGGGTGTGACCAAAAGTGCTGGCCGGTGGCCTTGCTTGACTGAGCGAGCGTTCGGTCTGCTAGACCTCAAAAACATTTGGGCAAAAAAAGCAGGTTTTACTCCTAGCAGCCCAGACAGCTTTGCTGGTCCGCATTCCCTCGGACAATCAACAAACACCATAGCGAAAATACTTGCACCTGTCGGCAATACTAACCCATGCAATGCTCAGTTTGCTGTCATCAACAATTGCATTGTTAGCTGTTATTGGTTTGGTGTCCAAATACAGCAAGATTCATAACTGATAATGATGTTCGCCCATCCACTCGGTGGGACGCCGAGCGCTCAGGCTGAGATCCGTATGAGCCCGGTAGCGTACGCGCATTAGCACACGACTCCCATTTGTGTTTTGTTAGGAATGAACAACTTCTGTGGCCTTATAGGCGTTACTTCGCTCACCGCGTGCGTGTGTGGTCCGTTCTCTTCGATACGAGTGAATGTGTATCCAAATGTATGACCCTGAATGTCACAGCTTGACCCCTGTTGATCCCCCTGCATACAGTACTGTTGTAGAAATAGCTCAGTTTGTCAGGCTTCTATGGGATGGGAAGGTCAGGCCAACTAGCTTTAAAAGGCACATGAGATGCGCCCTCCAGATCCCATTGTATGGACCCGGCCCAGACACCTGATATCAGGTGACGGTGCCATGTATTATACATGTGTAGCATTACGTATATTGGCCGAGGGCTGAGACCAATAGTGATCTGAAGCTGTCAGGAGGTGTCTGATCGGATACCGGCCCTAGATGTAGGTTACAAGTAGCCCCCCCCCCCCCTTCAGTGTCTGATGAACTACAACACTCATAATAACAGAGAATTTCATTGCTTAAGCTCAATGTGTGGTCTATAGTAATGTTCCTGTTCTGTCATGTTGAGATCATTTCCTTAGTTAACCCAAAATAATACTTGCAGATATGTATTGGAGGAATTTCTACATCTTCCGTTCTGAACGCACAGGGAGAACGCCGCGTCCGCCCCGACAGATGCTGTGAGAGTCTTTGAAGTGGGAGTTGGTTATGTTAAAGTCTGTGTACAGTCTTCATGCACATATGCCACCTCTGCAACTGTCTTATTTTATGACCCAATATAAATCACTTTTGTTACTTTCTTATGTGAAGTCTTATTCGCTGTAAGTAAAGTAGAGCTCCGCCTCCAGTTAATATAGGGAATGGCCCTCCTTACCTTCTCCCCATAGGTCCGTTGTTTTTTATCCTCCCCATAACTGATCGCAGCAGTCGTCCAATCAGTGCTGATCCCACACCGATGCGTACTTTAGTGTCGGCCTCTGACTTAAAAAGTTCTGCAAATGTAACAGTTCTGTAATAGGATTTGTTGCGCTATATATTATATTAAAATAGTGTCCCATGGCTTTAAATGGGCCACACTTTCCTGTAATGCTGGCCAAACATCAGTGCGATCTGGTAAGGGATTCCGAGGGATCGGGCTAAGAAATCGGGTGATATGTGGCCATATCGCATGTGTTTGACATTATGGGCCTTATTCTAGTTCACTTTTTCTGACAAAATCCTTCTTAGATGGACAAATCCATGTGCACTGCAGGTGGGGCATGTGTTACTTATTGCAGAGAGAATTAGATTTGGGTGGGGTTTTACTTCAAAGTGAGATCTATATTGCAGTGTAAAAATAAAGCAGTCAGTATTTACCCTGCATAGAAACAAAATAACTCACCCAAATCTAACTCTCTCTGCACAAGTAACATCTGCCACACCTGCAGTGCACATGGTTTTGTCCATCTAAGAAGGATTTTGTCAGAGTGAACTAGAATAAGGCCCTATATCCGATGCAATGTGCGTATCTGTCCCAGAGATTGGAACTTTTTGCACCTCCGATTCAGACACACACTCCCCCTACACGGGAAGGATCGCATGCAATGTAGGGGTCACGTATGATATATCTCATCCCGGATGGATCAAAGGAGAGCGTCTGAGTCTTCTCCCCTTGGAGAAGTCGCAGTAATGTATGGGGGCCTTTAAGGAGCGTCATCTCTTGCCGTGCAGGCAGGTTCCTATCAGATTACACATTGTGGCGATCACACAGCTCTGTAACACGAAGGGATATCACCCTAGTGGGTCTCTTGCATATCTATTAGTACAGTCACTGTACAGCCGGGTGTGTTACCTGTACATTCCCCGTGTGACCTGGCTTATTTGCTTTCAGGCTTGTGTTATCTGTAATCCTTTACCTTTTTTATTTCTCATGAGATTATCGGTGATGTAATGCTTGTTTGTACCACTTGATACCTTTGGAACGCTAGGAAGTTCCCTACCTGACCGCGTTCTTCTCTTTTTATTTTGGACACACACACAGGGTTGGTTTTTTTTAAGGGGGGGGGTAATTTGCATAATATAGTCAATTCACAAACTACTATAGACTTGGCGATCCGCACGGTGGTCGATATGGGCAAATAGCCCATAAACTCCCGGGTGAACAATATAGCATGCACGCACTCAGCGTTATCGCTAGGTGATGTCAGCGGGTCCCCACACTGAGCGTACAGTCATTGCTCAATATGTCAAATTGAACTGCAGATGATGACGGGGGAGCGCACATTGTTCGTAGTTCATACCATACACAATGGGCAATATTATTAATAATAGGACCAAAATGAGCGATGTCGTTTAAAAATATTGCCCTGTGTGTACGCACCTTAAGCGGGGAATTCAGTTAGTGGATAAGAAACCTTGAGAACAAAAACATATATATATATTTTTTTTTTGTGATTTATCTCGATGTCTCCAATTTATTTTTTGTGATATCATATTAGGTAGTCTCACGAAAACAGACCAGTTCAGCGAACACTGTGTTAATTGTGAGAGACTGCCTTTTTTTTTCCTCTCCCAAATACGGGACTGGTTTAGGAGACATCTTTTGATCAGACTGAGACAGAAAAAAACATAATCGTCAATAAGCCAAAGCTCATAGGAATAATTAAATAGGCGGGGGAAGCAATTTGGCACAAGAAAACATTGTGGATAATTGAATCCCCTCACCTAAAGTCTAAAGCTGGGTACACCTCTATACAATCCCTGTTTTCTTTCGAATGTTCGATCGACCATCCACACGATCAACCATCCACAAACACCAGCCGATACGCGCGTACACACCTGTACAATTTTACTTGCGACGTCCGATCTACTCCCGTCCAAACAATCGCAAGAAAAAGATTGTACCTGGTTTTCACTCTAGAAATGAGGACGGGCAGGGCGCTGCTGCAAGGGGGAGTACCGGGCCCGCCAATGTCACAGTTGTGGGCGATCCCAGGCCGCTGATGTCACAAAAGGGACATGCCCGGTCAGCGACATCATAAAAAGGGGCGGACCTGGCCGCCGTTGTCACTAAAGAAAAGAAAGGTTTGTGCTTGCATTCTTGCTGCTATGGCCACAACATTGCAGTCTATAAACACCCCTGCTGCACAGGTACTTGTAGTGCCACGTAAAAAATTAAGTCCGGCAAACCGCTCTGAAGAAAGGTGTAGCTGGCCGTCTACATGTAGACAGCCGGTGGGGTGACTAGGGACCGGCGTACGGCAAACCGCTATAAAGATGGGTTGCGCGTCTACATGTAGACAGGCAGCAGGGTGACTATGGACAGGTGTACGGCAAACCACTATAAGGATGGGGTGCACGTCTACATGTAGACAGCCGGTGCGGTGACTAGGGACAGGCGTACGGCAAACCGCTATAAAGATGGGGTGCGCGTCTACATGTAGACAGGTGGCAGGGTGACCATGGACAGGTGTACGGCAAACCACTATAAGGATGGGGTGCGCGTCTACATGTAGACAGGCAGCAGGGTGACCATGGACAGGTGTACGGCAAACCACTATAAGGATGGGGTGCGCATCTACATGTAGACAGGTGGCAGGGTGACCATGGACAGGTGTACGGCAAACCACTATAAGGATGGGGTGAACGTCTACATGTAGATGGGCGGCAGGGTGACTAGGGACAGGGTACGGCAAACCACTATAAGGATGGGGTGCGCGTCTACATGTAGACAGGTAGCAGGGTGACTAGGGACAGGTGTATGGGGTGCGCGTCTACATGTAGACAGGTGGCAGCTGTGCTGTAGGAGAGATCATGCAGCTAGTCAGCGCCCACATGGGCGTTCCAGCTTTAGGAGTATAGTCACAAGAACGGCCAGCATATCGATCGACCGTACGTACACACTGCACTTTTGTTCCGATATGGGCCCGTCCGGTCGGATGAATATTAAACAGCACTGAACCTTCGACCGACCGAGTATGGACGGACAAGACCGTTTTCTCTATCATTCTTATGGGATACAGGGAGTCGTTCATAACGATGGGGAAAAGAGCTTATCCGAAGGAGACAGGCACATATAAAAATTTATACAGGGTGTACTGGCTCCTCCCCTCTGCTCCCCTCCCTCTAGCTTCAGTTTGAGAACTGTGCCTCAGGAGAAGCACGCATCAGGAAGAGCTCCAGAGAGTTTTTCTTCTGTTTTTATTTTCTTTATTATTTTGGGGCTGCTGTTTGGACTTAACAGCAGTCCTGCGTCGTGGGAGACTAGGGGAAGGGTTCAGCTGCTGGCCACTTCAAGGTACCGAGCTGTCCCTGCCACAGGACCACCGTCCTGAGTGGGTGATGTTACCGCGGGCATTGCGCTGCAGCGCGCACACCCCTGGCACGCCGCACACCCCTAGTCCAGTCTGAAGACGTCTGTGGTGAGTATTACCCCGGGGTCCCCCGCCGTGGGGTCCCCGGGTTATTGTGCGGCAAAATGGCGGCGGTATGGCGGTGCCCTGCACAGGGACCGCGTAACCCCCTGCCTACACTGAGACAGGGTACAGTTCCTGTTTTGTCCAGGGCAGTTACCAAAGAGGATTTGGACATTCCCCAATGTCAGTCTCAGTATAAAACGCAGGTAAGCTCCGGCGCCATTACGCTGGGCGGAGCTTACCCAGAGTGAGACCAGCTCTGTGAGGGCGCCAAAACCTGCTTCCTGCTTCTTCCCTGGCTGCTGGAAACGCCATTATACTGCTCCAGACACTCCTCAGCGGTGTGGATCAGAGGGAATCTGCTTGCAGAGACAGCTTCAGGTTTTCAGCGCTTGTGTACTTGTGCACTTGCCTGCTTACACTGTAAAGTACTGTTATTGATACTGTACTGTATTACCAGCTCTTCTAACGGAGAGCTAAGGTTATCAGGTGTATTGGTCTCCTCCATTATCCTCTGTACACCACCCCACTGGCTTGTTAAGCTGTACAGATCAGATAAGGCTACACATAGTAATTATCTGGTTAATTTCACACTGCATATCCACTGTGTGTGCGCGCTGTGTGAGGGGAGACTGTTTGTTTGTCACAATGGTGAGGAAACTTACATGTATGGTGTGCAGTGATAAGTTTGTGCCAGCATCTTCATCACAGGTGACTTGTGAGTCATGCATGTCCCCTCAAAGTACTGGGGTCCCCCCACAACTAACTGGGCAGCAAAGTAGCACACAGGACAGCTCACAGGAGCCAGCCTGGGCTACAGGTATAAAAACCATGCTTGAGACTGTAACTACACAGTTAACTGCTACTGCAGCACAGACCCAGAGAGTACAAAGGGAGCTGGCTGTCCTCACTGCCAGAGTGGATGTAATTACTCCCACCCCTGGGGATACTCGTAAGAGAAAGACCCCCTCTCAAACCCCTGATTCCGGGGCTGATGATGGGGATGATGGTGATGATATGGATGATGCAGACGCAGGTGATGACGAGCCTGATGCTTCACAGTCACTACTGCGGGGCACAGAGCCATTGATTATGGCAATCAGGGAGGTGTTGGACCTTCCCTTAGCTGAATCCACAGCAGGTGATACCTTCTTTGCTACTCAGAAAAGGCAACAGGTAGTTTTCCCTGAGCAGGCTGACCTGGAAAGTACATTCAAGTCAGCGTGGAATAACCCAGAAATGAGGTTTAAAGTGGCAAAAAAGTTTAAGTCCACGTTTCCCTTCGATCCTGAGGGACGTAAGGTGTGGGAGGAGCCACCAGAGGTTGATGCTTCTGTGTCTCGCTTAGCCAAAAAGATGGTACTCCCAGTACCAGGGTCGTCTTCACTTAAAGACACCACGGACAGAAAGGTTGAAAACACTTTGAAGTCCATTTTTACTGCTAGTGGCGCGTGTCAGCGTCCTGTATTAGCTAGTTGCTATATGGCCAAGTCCATATACACGTGGGCCTCCCAGATACAGGAAGGTCTTCTGGGCGACATGACAGTTGCGCAGGTGTCTGAAAAATTACACCATATTCAGGACACTGCTAAAGTTCTGTGTGAAGCGCAGAAGGAGTTAGGTGCCATTAACGGCCGTAACTCAGCCATGGCAGTGTCTGGGCGCAGATCCCTCTGGCTCCGGCAGTGGGCTGCTGACGCTGACTCCAAAAGGAGTGTAGAAAACCTCCCCTTCACAGGTGGCAGGTTATTTGGGAGTGATTTAGACGAATTAATCTCTAAAGCCACGGCGGGAAAGTCCACTTTCCTGCCATCCACTCCACAGGCGCCAAAGCGTCCTTTTCAGGCTCACTCCCAGCAGCAGTCCTTTCGGGCTAGTAAATTCCGCCCTAAAGCAAGAGGTGGTTCAAACGCTGCAAGAGGCTCCCGTGGTAAATTCAGGAAGCCTTCCGCTTCGGCCACCGCAGAGCGGCCATCTGGGGCAGCTGCAGGAAAACCCGCAGCATGACGGTGGGGCTCCACCATTAGCTCCGGCAGAGGTGGGAGCCAGACTGGCGTTCTTCGGCCAGGTTTGGGAAGCCTCGTGCCTCAATTCTTGGGTACAGGCTCTTATTACGCACGGCTACAAGCTGGAGTTTGCAGTTCAGCCACCTCAGAGGTTCTTCAAATCAGGCCTCCCAGCGTCCCCAGAGGACCAAGTGGTGTTGCAGCAAGCAATCCAAAAGCTGGTGCAGGCCAAGGTTATAACCCGGGTCCCTCCCCTAGAGAGGGGGCAGGGTTATTACTCGAACCTATTTGTAGTTCCGAAACCGGACGGGTCAGTGCGCCCAATTCTGAACTTAAAATCCCTGAATCCCTTCTTGAAAGTAACCAAATTCAAGATGGAGTCCTTGCGGGCCGTGATAGCGGCACTGGAGGAGGGGGAGTTCTTGGCGTCCCTAGATGTGAAGGACGCCTACCTTCACATCCCAATATGGCCCCCTCATCAGAAATACCTGAGGTTTGCGCTGTTAAACGAGCACTATCAGTTTCGCGCACTGCCATTCGGCTTGTCCTCAGCCCCGCGCATATTCACCAAGGTGATGGCGGAGATGATGGTGGTTTTAAGAAAAAAGGGTATCTGCGTGATACCATACTTGGACGACCTGTTGGTAAAGGCGCGGTCGCCACAGGAACTACAGACAGCTCTACAAGTTACCATACAGACCCTGTCGGGCCATGGTTGGCTCCTGAATCTGGCAAAGTCTTCTCTGATCCCTTCACAGAGACTCCAGTTCCTGGGCATGGTGATGGACACAGCTCTCATGAGAGTGTCCCTGCCACAGGACAAGGTGTTGGACATCCAGCGGCTGGTCACAGACTTGCTAAGGACCCCCCAGGTGACAGTACACCAGTGCATTGTCCTATTGGGAAAGATGGTCGCCTCTTTCGAGGCTCTCCAATTCGGGAGGTTTCACAGCAGGATTTTCCAGCTCGATCTCCTAGCGAAGTGGTCCGGTTCACACCATCAGATGCACCGGCGCATTGCGTTGTCATCTCGGACCAGACTGTCACTACAGTGGTGGCTCCACACGCCCAACCTGCTGGCAGGGCGTCGGATTGGCATCCAGGATTGGGTCTTAGTCACCACGGATGCAAGCCTCACGGGATGGGGGGCAGTGACCATGGGTCAGTCCTTTCAGGGCAAGTGGACCCTATGGGAAACACGCCTCCATATCAACAGCCTGGAGTTACGTGCTGTGTATTACGCACTTCTGAAGGCGGGCCCTCTCCTCTGCGGTCAGGCGGTCCGTATACAATCAGACAACGCCACCACGGTGGCATTCCTGAACAGACAGGGCGGGACCAAGAGCAGGCCCTGTATGAGGGAAGCATCGAAGATCCTGTCCTGGGCAGAGAGTCATTGCCAAGCGCTCTCGGCCATCTTCATACCCGGGGTGGACAACTGGGAAGCAGACTTCCTCAGTCGCCACGAGCTCCACCCCGGGGAATGGAGTCTACACCACCAGGTATTCAATTCTCTGGTGGCTCGGTGGGGGACCCCACTGGTAGACTTGATGGCATCAAGAAACAACTGGAAAGTATCCAGGTACTTCTCGAGGGCAAGAGACCCTCAGGCAGAAGGAGTGGACGCCCTCTCCATACCGTGGACGTTCAACAGCCTGGTCTATGTCTTCCCACCGATTCCCCTAGTGGCTCGGGTGCTAAGGAAGATAAGAAGAGAAGGAACCGAGGTTATTCTGGTGGCCCCAGACTGGCCACGAAGAACGTGGTACCCGGAACTTCTAAGTCTGCAAAGGGACTCGTGGCGCCTACCCCTGCAAAGAGATCTACTCATGCAAGGACCGTGCGTCTTCCAGGCCTTGGAACAGCTGCGTTTGACGGCCTGGAAGTTGAACGGCAGATCCTGACTCAGAAGGGGTTTCACACTTCGGTCATCAGAACTATGACAAGTGCAAGGAAACCGGTAACAGCTGCACATTACCACCATATCTGGAAAAGATATGTGGGTTGGTGCGAACAGGGAAAGTTTTCTCCATCTGAGTTCAGACTTGAAAGATTTCTTAGCTTTCTTCAAGCTGGTCTGGATCTCGGCCTACGCCTAGGCTCTTTGAAGGTGCAGGTATCTGCGTTATCAGTTTTCTTCCAGAGGAAACTGGCTAATATTCCTGAAGTGCAGACATTTCTGCAAGGAGTTTTGCACATACAACCTCCTTTTGTGGCCCCTACTCCACCGTGGGACTTGGATGTTGTGCTGAAGTTCCTTAAATCCTCCTGGTTTGAGCCCTTGGAGGAAATTGACTTGAGAAGACAGTGGTCTTACTGGCCCTAGCTTCGGCTAGGAGGGTCTCGGAGCTAGGGGCGTTGACTTGCAAGAGTCCTTATTTGATATTCTTTGAGGACAGGGCAGAATTACGTACTAACCCGCGTTTTCTGCCCAAAGTGGTGTCTGCGTTCCATGTGAACCAGCCAATTGTGGTCCCTGCTGGTGGGCCTCATTCTGAGGTGCCGACGTCCTTGGACGTAGTAAGGATTCTCCGTGTCTACATCAGGAGAACAGCAAGGATTCGAAAAACTGATGGACTTTTCGTCCTTTATGATGCCCAAAAGATTGGACGTCCTGCTTCCAAGCAGTCTATTGCACGATGGATATGTGCAACCATTAAACAGGCTTATGCGGTAGCAAAGCTGCCTATGCCTGTTGGGGTGAAAGCTCACTCTACTCGTTCCGTGGGGACATCCTGGGCGGCTGCCCGAGGAGTTTCGGCCTTACAATTGTGTAGAGCAGCCACATGGTCTGGCCAACACACTTTTGTCAAATTTTATAAGTTTGATGCTCTGGCCACTGAGGATACTCAGTTTGGGCAAGCGGTGCTGCGGCAATAGGTTCCGCACAATCCCGCCCGTTCTGATATCTTTGGTATATCCCCATCGTTATGAACGACTCCCTGTATCCCATAAGAATGATAGAGAAAATAGGATTTTAATACCTACCGGTAAATCCTTTTCTCGAAGTTCTTATGGGATACAGGGCACCCGCCTCTGTGCGGAGGTTTGCCTTGCTCACTTTGTGAGATATGGACCAATTCTGGGTCCTTCTGCTACCCTTCTTGTTCCTGGCGGACATAGGGTGTAGGTTACCTAGGTAACTTAATCTTACATAGTGTACCTTAAAGGTCCACGAGTGTACATGGTCACTTAGGTGATTATTCTATGCATTGTTCCAGTTGGAACACAGTTCAAAATAGTTGTCATGTTGACATGTTCTTAGGCCCTTAGACTTCCCAGGTTATGGGGTTGCTAATGTGGTCTGTTATGTTGAATGTTGGGTGTGCTGGATGAATCTCACCACGGTAAATATACACATATTCCTCTCATATTGTTCTTCTCCTTCGGCACAGTTCACTTAACTGAAGCTAGAGGGAGGGGAGCAGAGGGGAGGAGCCAGTACACCCTGTATAAATTTTTATATGTGCCTGTCTCCTTCGGATAAGCTCTTTTCCCCATCGTTATGAACGACTCCCTGTATCCCATAAGAACTTCGAGAAAAGGATTTACCGGTAGGTATTAAAATCCTATTTTTGTCCGTTTATCGATCGTACAGCAGGAATCGGGACAGCATACTCACCTATACAATACAACGGCCGTTCGTCCCAGATTGAAAGAACGGCCCCGACGATTGTATAGCTGTATACCCAGCTTTAGTTTCCCAAACGCCATTACAGTCCAGGTTGTAAGAATATCCATGTGTGAGCACAAGTGACTTAATCAGTACCAAAGACACCAGCATCGCTATCCTGGACATGTTATGGAGTTTGGGCAACTCTGGTCTAAGTGTGATGTAATTAATGTTAGCAAACCAGGGGGCAGAACCTGCAATTGATTGTTTGCACTGCGTGGCTGGTGGGCCCATGTAATATCGTGGCTGATAACATCTCAGGTGTGAAGCATTATGGTAACTTTTTGGTTCCGTCTTCATATGGTTTATACTTTTTTAGTGTTTTCAGTGGCATCTGTAGGATATGTCATCATTTTGTTGACAGTCAGAATATGGTCATGGTCTGAATGTGGACAGTGAAAATGTCATCCTGTGATTTGTCACAGTATTTGTCAGTTGAGCTATGGGGATTTGTTAGGGTTCTTCCATCCCTCCAGCTCTTTGTAATTGTATGTGTCTGTTCTGCAAGACCTTGGCACACCTGACTCTTATATTTAGGGGAGTGACAACTGGGAAACCCAAAATCCAGTAGCACCGAAATGACATCTTAAGTGTGTTTTAGATCCCCCTTCCTGCATGGGACTCTCCTCTATGGGCTCCCTGTCCTAAATTATGTCTCTTTGGTCTTTTTGAAATGTTCTGGGATCTTAGAAATAAACTTTTTTTTTTCTTTTTGTTGGGATGACTGGAGCTTTGTTTGCAGGTATTTTGGGAACACAGGAGTTGCTTTCTGTTCCCATGTGCTCTATAGTACGGACTGTTTTGTGAATGAATGGAAGCCATTCTGCACACCTTTACATAGACTGCCCCGGCAGATGGGAATACACTCCTGCCTTGCCTCTCATCAATAAGCAATTGTTTAGGCCTAATGGCGTGTGCGTCTGTTCCACTTCAGGTGCGAGTGGCACCTTCCTCCGCTCTTTATTCCCATTGAATTCCCGTCCTTTTGATGGTATCGCACCGATGAGGCCCATTGACGGCAGGATACACCAGTCTGGGGCGCAGAGAAGCGGCTCCATTTCCTGGTGTGTAAGAGATCTCTGTATGACCTTGTTAGCGGTCTGTTGTTGGTACACATGTCAGTCTGCCTTATACAGATTATGTAACATGAGGTATTGACGCTTTCCAGAACAATCTAAAACTAAACAAGGTCATTTGGGTCTATACACTGGCTTTATATTAAATTTGCACTTGAATATGTGGTTACACAGATCTCACTTTCTAGATCAGTAAAGTATAGCCAAAAAGTCTTTGGGGGGGGGGGGGGGGGGGGGGGGGGGGGGATTAATGTCCGTGGTTGGCATTGGTAAAACCCCTTGGCTCATCAGTAGTTAAGATCTAATGTACCTGTACTCCGTAGAGGAGGATGTAAGAGGCTCCTGGTTGCATTCCCCACGTCACTGATCCCAGGTAACTGGGCCCTGAGAAATGATGGCTGCTGTGTATCTTGTGCATGGCTCACCGACCTTTGCCCCCCCCCCTGCCTGGCTGCTGTAGGAGCTATAAGTATCCTGGCTACACTGGGGCACAGGACTGATCAGTCACTGGACGTATCAGCCTATTGCGCATGATGGTTGAGTTCCGCATTCATCTCCTGCTGCTTATTGCATTGACCCCATGGAGACCTCTCTTATTTGTGCTGTCATCTCTCGGACGGTTGTAACGGTTAGCATTACTGCCTCACAGCGCTAAGGTCATGGGTTCTATCACCACCATGTGTTATATATACGGGGCAGTACGGACGGTGTAATGGTTAGCATTACTGCCTCACAGCGCTGAGGTCATGGGTTCTATCCCCACCATGTGTTATATATACGGGGCAGTAAGGATGGTGTAGTGGTTAGCATTACTGCCTCACAGCGCTGAGGTCATGGGTTCTATCACCACCATGTGTTATATATACGGGGCAGTACGGACGGTGTAATGGTTAGCATTACTGCCTCACAGCGCTGAGGTCATGGGTTCTATCCCCACCATGTGTTATATATACGGGGCAGTACGGATGGTGTAGTGGTTAGCATTACTGCCTCACAGCACTGAGGTCATGGGTTCTATCCCCGCCATGTGTTATATATACAGGGCAGTACGGACGGTGTAATGGTTAGCATTACTGCCTCACAGCGCTGAGGTCATGGGTTCTATCCCCACCATGTGTTATATATACGGGGCAGTACGGATGGTGTAGTGGTTAGCATTACTGCCTCACAGCACTGAGGTCATGGGTTCTATCCCCGCCATGTGTTATATATACAGGGCAGTACGGACGGTGTAATGGTTAGCATTACTGCCTCACAGCACTGAGGTCATGGGTTCTATCCCCACCATGTGTTATATATACGGGGCAGTACGGATGATGTAATGGTTACATTACTGCCTCACAGCACTGGGGTCATGGGTTCTATCCCCACCATGTGTTATATATACGGGGCAGTACGGATGGTGTAATGGTTAGCATTACTGCCTCACAGCACTGAGGTCATGGGATCTATTCCCACCGTGTGTTATATATACGGGGCAGTACGGATGGTGTAATGGTTATAGCATGACTGCCTCACAGCGCTGAGGTCATGGGTTCTATCCCCACCATGTGTTATATATACGGGGCAGCACGGATGGTGTAATGGTTACATTACTGCCTCACAGCACTGAGGTCATGGGTTCTATCCCCACCATGTGTTATATATACGGGGCAGTACGGATGGTGTAATGGTTACATTACTGCCTCACAGTACTGATGTCATGGGATCTATTCCCACCATGTGTTATATATACGGGGCAGTACGGATGGTGTAATGGTTATAGCATGACTGCCTCACAGCGCTGAGGTCATGGGATCTATTCCCACCATGTGTTATATATACGGGGCAGTACGGATGGTGTAATGGCTAGCATGACTGCCTCACAGCGCTGAGGTCATGGGTTCTATCCCCACCATGTGTTATATATACGGGGCAGTACGGACGGTGTAATGGTTACATTACTGCCTCACAGCGCTGAGGTCATGGGTTCTATCCCCACCATGTGTTATATATACGGGGCAGTACGGACGGTGTAATGGCTAGCATGACTGCCTCACAGCGCTGAGGTCATGGGTTCTATCTCCACCATGTGTTATATATATACGGGGCAGTACGGACGGTGTAATGGCTAGCATTACTGCCTCACAGCGCTGAGGTCATGGGTTCTATCCCCACCATGTTTTATATATAAGGGGCAGTACGGACGGTGTAATGGTTAGCATTACTGCCTCACAGCGCTGAGGTCATGGGTTCTATCCCCACCATGTTTTATATATAAGGGGCAGTACGGATGGTGTAATGGTTACATTACTGCCTCA
This sequence comes from Crinia signifera, assembly GCF_055691185.1. NCBI lineage: Eukaryota > Metazoa > Chordata > Amphibia > Anura > Myobatrachidae > Crinia > Crinia signifera. Next base: position 387,948,029 of record NC_139218.1, read on the forward strand.
CAGCACTGAGGTCATGGGATCTATTCCCACCGTGTGTTATATATACGGGGCAGTACGGATGGTGTAATGGCTAGCATGACCGCCTTACAGCACTGAGGTCATGGGATCTATCCCCACCATGGCCCTAACTGTGTGGAGTTTGTATATTATCCCTGTGCTTGCGTGGGTTTCCTATGGGTACTCCAGTTCCCTCACACAATCCAAATATATACTGGTAGATTAATTGGCTCCTGACAAAATTAACCCTAGAATGTCATGTACATGTGGTAGGGAATATAGATTGTAAGCTCCACTGGGGCAGGGACTGATGTGAATGTTCAAATATGTACAGCGCTGCGGAATATGTGTGCGCTATATAAATAACTGGTAATAATAATGCTGGCTGAGCTGCTCAGGTCCTTACATTTGCCCATTTTTCCTGCTTCCAACCCATCTGCAAGACCTGACTGCTCACTCGCTGTGTAATATATCCTGCCCTTCACAGGTGCCATTGTAACAAGATAACCAGTGTTCTTCGCAGCATCTGTCAGTGGTTTCGGTGTAATTGGCCGTCAGTTGCAGCTGCTCCAAGGACCTATAGTTAGGGGAGGCAGTGGGGTTCTGATATCTTGTAACCCCGGTACGGGAAAACCATGCAATCAAAGGTTTCAAGAATAATTTACTTTTTCTTCCGCGCTAAATTGGAAAACGATTTTCCATGTCTCCACTTGTATTGGTCTTACGGCTAACTGCTCATTTAGAACCTGTTGGGTACCCGCCTTAGTTGCATGGTGGTTAGTTGGTGGTGGTAGGCTTACACAATGGACTGTGCAGTGTTTTTTTAGATTTCCATGTGTCCTCTATAAATCAGTAGTTGGTCTTAAAACTGAATCCGATCTGTGTGTTGCAATGCAACCAGTACAGTGTGTGACGCCTCTCACCCGTGCTATTGTGTAAGCCTGACGTGAATGATGCAATTTCACACTACCAGATAGTATTTATATTAATCAGTCACAATGTGGCCTTTTGGCTGCTTGGGTCAATCGTAAAAGAAAATGAGGGTGGTTACCGTGTTTGGATACATGGATTTGCATTGGCCAGAAACATGCAGTGACACCAGCCAATCCTGGGGCTGTAACGCGGTCATGTGTAGTAAAATAAAGACCCAACATCTGTTTCAAGAAGTAGCCAATGACCGGTATATTAGTCCAGTTAGGGTCCTTATGCGTTTAGGTAGTAACGCGGTCCTGCGTGATGATCTAATTCATATCCAGCGCCGATTGTATAATATATTTATTTATTATTGTGCGTGTCTTTCTTGCACAGTAATATAATCAATTTATTGACAAAATTATATCCACCCCTGTAAAAGTTTTTGAAATTTCCACCAGTGTTTTCATAAGTAAAGGTGGAGGAGAGTTCAGAAATGTTTCTGTGCTATTCTATATTCACTCACCTACGTGAGCGATGTCCTAAATCCTATATAGTCATAACTAGGATGCGGATCCAGGTCTCAAACAACCTCCATCTTTGCACAGTTCCCAGAATCCTTTATGCCAGGGGTGGCCAAACCTGTCCTCAAGATCTACCA